>NW_015168697.1:103094-125122 GCF_001447785.1 Gekko japonicus
TCACCTGGAGATTGGCAACAGCTTGTTTGGAGGGTGGGGAGTATGGCATTGTATCTGTTTGAGGTCCCCCTCTTCCTCCTCCTCCTCAGAACCCACCCACAGCAGGCTTCATCCCTAAAATATCCTGGAAGTTTCCAACCTGGAGTTGGCAACCCTATGTCCTTTCCAGGCAACCATCAGCCTACCTTTATCTGCCTGTCTGTCTTCAGGGTTACACCCCCCCCCAGCCTCTGCCTAGGGAAAGGGCAGTCTTTCCCTGCAGTGGGAACCAAAGCAGCTGACATCATTCTCCTCTCCCCCGTATGATCCACACAACTACCCTATGAGGTATGTTAAGGTTGAAAGTGTGTGAATGGTCCATAATCCCCCAGGCAGCTTTTAAAACATGAACCTGGGACCTGCACACCATCCTCTGAAGCGCTCTCTGTGGCAGTAATGGGGTGACTGCTGGCACCTTTTCCTATCTTTTTTTTGCTTGTGGTGTGATCTGTCTTCTTTGTGATGTGGCATGATTGTGTTATTGGGTTTGTTTCTTTTGAAGGGGAAGCGATGTGTTGTGAGTGAGGACATATTTTACCTCAGAATACAGTAGGTTCCATATGCAACTGACAATTCCAACTGCCTTGCCGGGGGGGTGGAGTTTGAGGTGTGGAATGGAGTGAAGTCCAATCAGCTTCCATATGCAAAAGACCTTGAAACGCTGGGCACAAAGCAGCCAGTCAACCCAGCCAGCGTCTTCTGACTGACAGTTCTTGCGGTCAAACACTAAAGGTGTACATTGGAACATTGGAGCCCACTACGGATATATATATATATATATATGATTTACAGCTGGGTAATAACAAGATCTAGTCTAAATAATGTCCTTTCTTTAATGTAGTTAATGAACCTGACTTCAGCAATTTCAGATATTCAGTAACAAATAGAAATTGTCTGATCCTCTGGTACCTTGCAATTTACTTTCATTTCCTTACCTGCAAACGACAGAGTGACTCAGAACAACTGTCATCCAACCAGAATAGTTAGCACACTTCCTTCTGAAATAGGATCACCATAAATTCATGTTTGTTTCCATTTTCTGCCATTCACTGCACTATTTCAATGGCTTTGAGAAGACTTTTAAAATTCATTATCAATATAGCATGTAAGGTCTGTTATTTGACTTGTTTGGAATGGGCAAGTTTATTTATATCCAATGACAGGCCAGCAAAGAGGGATTAGTGTGACAGGCTTAGTTTTTTGTCACTGTAATAGCTACCTCACCTGCTATCGCACCTTCTTTGCAGGTTCCTAGGGGGAATAGAGGCAGCATCCATACACCATTGGATAGGATGCTGTTGTGGTTATTCATCTTCTGGAGTTTCCTGTGTTACAGCCCAATATCCATGGAGTTGTAAATCTAGTCACAAAAACTTTACTCACCCAGCCATACCTGCAGGACTGTCTTGAACTGAGAAATTTAAATCCCCTGTCCCCTTAATAGAAATCTTTTCTCCTTAAAGTAGCCATGGCACAATGCAGAATTTCCCTTCTGTGCATCTCAGAAAAGGATGGTAGCTCTGTTTAATCTGCCTTTGGGGTACTTTTAGCCCACTTTTCTCTACTCAATTATGGACTTAAAACAAGTTACAGTATAACCCCCCCGAGGCACAACAACCCCCCCAAAATATTTAAACCCCATTTAACAGTAGTAACAAATTAATGTACAGTGAGGGGAGGGGCACAGTAGGCAGTAGCAGCTCTGCTTTTGATGGCAACATAGGGTTGCCAGCCTCCAAGTAGGGCCTGGAGAGCTCCTGGAATTACAGTTGATCACCAGATGGCAGAGATCAATTCCCCTAGAGAAAATGGCTGCTTTGGAGGGTGAACTTTATGGCATTGTATCCCCACTGAGCTCATTCCCGTCCTCAAACCCTGTCCTCCCCCGGCTGCAAATCTTTAGGAATTTTCCAACTCTTAGTCCTGTGGCTACACTCTCTCTCCCCAGGTAGGTAGGCACTCAGTTACTTTTCTATATAGCAGTCCAGTTTCCATTATCCTACAGTCAGAGTCTTCAGTTGCCTGTCCCTTCTTTTCTTGCCAGTAGTACAAAGTCACCCCAGTTCTTTGGCCCTATGTGAAATTTTGTCCTAATCCTATTTCTTCTTGGCTTTTCCCTTCTGCAGTTCCCTAGCTATTTGTTTCTCACTTTTATTTATCCAGACTATTTTTATCGTACTTGGCTCTGTCTTTTATCAAATGAGGAATTCTGGCTTTAATATGCTGTACCCCAAATGCCACTGAAGTGCATAGAAATGCCTACTGGTGTATGAGAATCTGGCATTTAAACCATACCAGCTCATCTATGAGTATATCAGCCAGTGAGTCATCAAAGGAAAAGTACCACAATAAATGATCTTGGCACTGAAACATTGCTAGCCAGCTGGACAACCTTAGTATTCACGGTTGACAAGCTAGAGGCTAGATAGTTATTTCCCTCTACTTCCTGGAACTTCATTAAGATCTCTTGCTGCCATAAGGCAGATGAAGAACTTTCCACCCAAATCCCCTGTGTATTATGCGATTTTCATGTATTTCTTCCAAGATCTGGATATTTCTAATGCTGAGAAGCTGGATCTGACATGCAAGGCCCTGGTGATCTGTAATCTTATCTGTAGTGTTTCCTGATCACATGGCTTTGCATAAGTACATCTATCTCATGAAGCTGATGGAAGTGGTGAGATGCTTAGCCTTATAAAGGTGGCATTATTTATTGGACAATTGTTTGTCTTCAATATTGAACTTCCTTGTGAGCTCCTCCAAGGCTATTTAATCTTTTAGGTGTGCATTACAAAATGTTTCTTGTTAATATAAGACTTTGTGATCTGTAGGCTATTAACCTGTATTAACTCTATTAAGTCTTCTGAATAATAGAATCATCGTTGGTTTAAAAACAAACACCCCCCCCCCCAGTTGGGGTATCCATGCGGACCGCATGGATTTTATACTGAAAAAACTCAAGCACTAAATCTCATTTATGGTGCTACTTAATTTTGTTCTGATTAAATCCTGTGGAAAGCAGATTACAGATGATATGCTGGACAATGGAATTGTCCAACACATTGATTACACACACCCCTGCCGCTTCCAACGCCCCCCCCCCGGCAGCATCCTGTCACACTCCTTAGGCTGCTTTCACATGCAGGTTTTCCTCCAGTTTAGCATCTAAACTAGCATGCTGTTTTTTTGAGCATTTGCATAATTTATTTGTACAATTTAATCCCAATCCATTTTCCCCCCACTGCTTTGCTATAGTTTTCCCCAAGCCCAATTTGGAACTGTCATTTTGGAAAGATCAGGTCAGGACATATTTGTATGTCATGTGGATGAGAAGGTGCACACTTTTGCAGGCTATGCCCACATCAGCACCATTTTTTCTTTTCCAAGTCCCTCTACCCTGTGGCTGCCATTTCCCCCTGCCATTTGTGTGGTTCTTTTTTAAACTGGTAATTGAAATGTTTCTGTTGCGTTATAACAATCTATCCTATTTCCTCTGAATTCTCAAGTGTTTTAAAGTCAGTCTCTAGCCCTTTTCCTCAGAGATGTGCCTTTCCTCTTAATTCTGTGCACAGATGACGTAGTAGATCACTATATGTTGATATAATTGCCACTCAGTGGTATGGGGAATGGAAGCTGGGGTGCTGCTGCTAAGATAAGGTAGTTGCAGGAAAACTGCCATGTGAATGCTCCATTGCCACTGCGAATACTTCTCTTTTTTTGTGTGTGTGACTATGCTGGGAAGTCATGGTGACCTCTGGCAACTCCTACTGGGGCACGGAGGACCTTTAGAGAAGTGGCTTGATAGACCCAGCTATCCAGGTCAGGGCTCCACTGTAAATACTTCTGTATTTACAGGGGTAATGAAAGCTACATAGACCATCATTGCCATGTGAAGTTTCTAGTCTTTATTACTGAAAACCACTTATATGTGCAAAACATGAATAATCTCTAGTCCCTAATTCTACATATATTCCTATAGATAATAGAATCATAGAACCATAGAGTTGGAAGGGACCTCTAGTCCAAACCCCTCACAATGCAGGAAATTCACAAATACCTCCCTCTTATACCCCCAGTGACCCTTTCTCCATACCCAGAAAACGTCCGATCCCCCTCCCCCAAAAAAACAACAACAACCACTCTCCAGGATCCCTGGAAAAACTGGCCTGGAGAAAAATTGAACCTAAAGTGTCAATAAGCATTTTGTGACACAGAGTGTTGGACTGGATGGGCCATTGGCCTGATCCAACATTGGCTTCTCTTACATTCTTATGTTGTTATGAAAGAGGCTCAAGATCTCAACTCTGATGCAACCCTCTTGGTAACAAGAGAGAGGTTATATAATTCTTGGAATTGAAAGTATTTAGAAATCATCTATTACCTCAGTTTCAGTGCCTTAGTGATTTCAGGATCATGTACACATACCTACTTTTTGAAGTCAAGATACATTCTTCCTCTTTGGTGTGTAAAAAATGGACGACTAAGATAGCGCCTCAGCATGCTCAGGGATATTATCATTTTATAGCAACTTCCCTTGTAGACTGTTTTTCCCTTCATGTTGCTTCTCTTCCCTGTGCATTTTGGCCTACTGAAGTTATCTGGCTTAGGTAGAAATTAGACTGCCCACTGTCCTTCTCTGGCCAGAGCCACCTACATTGCTATGGCATTGAATGGTTCTGACCTAGAGAAGCAATTCATACTCCAGCCCCCCAGTTGACATCCCTTTCTCAAACCCTGCTCTGTTTCCCTGGCTCTCAGGGCTAAGGTGGACAATGTCTTTTCATTTGGAAAGTCCTTGAGACTTGTCTGATCCCTGCTTTATTCTCCTTAGCATACTAGGCCAAAATATTTCTGTTTATCCTGGCTTTTAACAACAATAGTTAATCTTCTCAAATGCTTTATGGTCTGCTCCTAACCTGGGGACTGTCTTACCAATATCATTTTAGATTGCTGTATGTACTGTTGTGCCCTGGATTGCGTCTATTGGCTTTCTTGTTTGGCTTTTTATTGACTAGGACTGTTTGTTGATGTTTTTATAGGTGTGATTTTTTAGATGTGTTTTGTTTTGTCTTATTTCTGTTTTGCTGTTTTGTCTTGTTGCTGCAAGCTATCTCAAGCAGGTCTGGAGATGACATACAAGTTGAACAACTTTCTATGGTATGCTAACTTTCTCTATATAGTGAATGATAAAAGCAGTTCCCCACCAGCATCCTAAAATAGTACAAACCAGAATACTTTATTTAGTGCATTTCTGTGCAACTGTCCCATGAATATTTATCATCGAATGGTGAATGTAGACATTTTGGCACATATAGAGAAACAAAAACACACACTGGGGCTAGGTGTCTAGGTATGCATCAAAATGTGATTAAAAAGACATAATATTTTAAATATTAGAAATGTTCATGTCCTGGAGGAAAAGTGTGATCTTACAACACTACCTCACTTAGCAACTCTTTAAGTAATCAAAACCAGTCAGTGGTTGGAAAGCAGTTCTGCTAGGTGGTAGAGTTTATAGGGAAAGGGAGAATGCAGTGGTGTGTGTGTGTGTGGGGGGGTGAGAGCCACTGCTGGGTGAGTCAGGCAGGAGGAGGCAGCAGCACTTTGGGTGAGCAAGCAGTAGGGAAGGAAAGTGGTAGGGAAGATTGCACAAGGAGCCACTGCAGAGTGAGTAGAGGAGGTGGGCAGGAAAAGAGGGAGGGGAGGTAATGGGTGGAAGGGTTTGGGGAAGCAAAGGAGGCAAAAGGAAGTGAGAGGGCCACTGGGGAGCAGAAGATGAAAGATTAAGGGATGGGATTGCCTTTTCCCTATGATTTCTTGTATAAACTGGTTCAGATACTGAATGTGAGAGATCACTTGAGAACTCAGTGTCCTTCTGAAATTGACAAACATATTTCTGTCATAAGGATGATACTGCAGTCCTTGCCATGCACTGGTCCATCTTCAGTAGTGTTGTTGCAGCAACTGATATATAGGATTTGGCTGTAAAGTTAAGAAAAAAACACATTTATCATAAAATTTTCTTATTGCATTTCTTTTTAATCTTCGGATGATTTTAGTTAGTTGGCTCCGCCCCAAGTGTAGTTAGGTAATTTTTAATCTCTGGGCTCACCCTGGGTTTTATGTGACTGTGATTATGTACCTTGACACATTTATGTCTATTTTATGTACCTATTTTATCCCCCTTTGGTATCCTCTTGGTCAAGACTTCGGTCATATAGACCTGTAATAAATTGAATTGAATTGATGTAAGAATCCTCTGGATTTGAACCCCAAAATTCAGTACAATAACATTTCACACATAATGGGCATTCAGACATGAAAGGAGTTTTAAGGTAGACTTGATAGATCTGTAGTTTTATCCCTGGAGAGTGCCTTATCCTCTTGAGAACAGTTGTCAGATTTAGCAGACAATAGAAAAATAGGTATCACTGCTACATATTTACCAGTAGAATATCTACATTTGTTGTTGTTGTTCAATCGCACAGTCGAGTCTGACTCTTTGCGACCCCATGGACCACATCACGCCAGGCCCTCCAGTCCTCCGGAGTTTGCTCAACTTCATGTTTGTTGCATTGATGGTGCTCTAACCATCTCATTCTTTGCTGTCCCCGTCTTCTTTGACCTTCAATCTTTACCAGCATCAGGGCCTTCTCCAGTGAGTGCTCCCTTCTCATTTGGTGGCCAAAGTATTTGAGCTTCAGCTTCAGTATCTGGCCTTCCAGGGAATAGTCAGGGTTGATTCATTTTAGGATTGACTGATTTGATCTCCTTGCAGTCCAAGGGACTCTCAAGAGTCTTCTCCAGCACCATAATTCGAAAGCATCTATTCTTCGGCGCTCGGTCTTCCTTATGGTCCAACTCTCGCAGCCATAAATTATTACTTGGAATACCATCGCTTTGACCACATGGACTTTTGTTGGCAGGGAGATGTCTCTACTTTTTATTATGCTGTGTAGGTTTGCCATTGCTTTCCTCCCAAGGAGCAGGTGTCTTTTAATTTCATGGCTGCAGTCATGGTCTGCAGTGATCTTGGATCCCAGAATTGTGAATTCTGTCATTGTTTCCATGACTTCCCCTTCTATTTGCCAAAGAGAGATGGGGCCAGATGCCATGATCTTAGTCTTTATGATGTTGGGTTTCAAGCCAACTTTTGTGCTCTTCTCTTTGACCCTCAGCAAGAGGCTCTTTATTTTTTTTAAACATTTTATTAGGATATAACAAACATAGTCAAATTTAGATCACAAACTTTTATACCAATACATCCTACCCTCCTCCCTCCCCCCCCGTTCGGCCTCCCACAGTGCTCCAACCACCTGCTCAGTTCTTAAATCTTCTTCATCGCATTTTCATTACATATATCTATAGGTAACTTACCCTTCCTTATTTTGGTTTTACATCTTATTCTATTTTTAATATCTATTAACTTTCAATAATTGTCAAAGCTAAATAAACCATCCCTTACATCCCAATTCTTTTCCAAATAGTCTTTAAAATCTTTCCAGTCTGCAAAAAAGTCTTCTGCTTCCAAATTGTTAAGTTTCCTTGTCAGTTTGTCCATTTCAACCATAAAAAGTAATTTCTTAATCCAGTCCCCAACTTCAGGCACTTGTCAAAGCTAAATAAACCATCCCTTACATCCCAATTCTTTTCCAAATAGTCTTTAAAATCTTTCCAGTCTGCAAAAAAGTCTTCTGCTTCCAAATTGTTAAGTTTCCTTGTCAATTTGTCCATTTCAACCATAAAAAGTAATTTCTATATCCAGTCCCCAACTTCAGGCACTTTATCCTGTTTCCAACATTGAGCATAAGTCATTCTGGCCATTGTAATCATATACCACATCAATGGCTCTTTAGGTGCTCTTCACTTGCTACCATTAGAGTGGTATCGTCTGCATATCTGCATTGTCAGATTGCTTGACTTTATATTGTTGGTTAGGATAGATAGCATTGTTGTTGGATCTGGAATGGAGAATTATTTAGAACTAATAGGACTGAGAGAACTGCTTGTAATAGCATCTTTATATGTAACCACAAGTGGAGACCCGCAACAAAATGTTGCGTACTGTGTTGCGTACCGCTGCCTTCCCCCCACAAAATGTTGCTTACCACTGCCCTTCCCCCCCTCCGGACCGAGGCCCGGCGGCTTGCAGCCGCCGGGGCCTCGCTGCTCTCCTCCCACCCCTCGCTCTGGTCCGAGGCCAGGTCCGAAACGACGGCGGCTCCGGCCTCCGGCCTCGCTGCCCCCCCCTCCGAACCGTGCGTCTGTATGTACGTCTGCCTCTGTACATCTCCTCTCTCTGAAATAGCTGCCCCCTGAGGAGAACTATCCTCAGCTCCCTTGGCCCGAAGTGTCCTCTCCGCCCCCTCTTCGCTCCGCTCCAGCCACCCGCTCCATCTCCCCCTCAGATGTCCGCTCCCGTTTTCTCCAGCGCGGCCAGGCCGTGCCCAGGCAAGCCTCCGTTTCCCTCTTCCTCCTCCCCCTGCTTCGTCGTCGTCTTTATTCCCCCCTCCAACAAAAAACAACAACAAACACATGCACTCAAATCCATTCCGTGCAGGAGAGCGGGACTCCCGGCCGGGTTTTCCGTCGGGCCCTGGCCGGCCTCTCGCTCTCTCAGGCTCCGTCTCCGCCGCTCGCTCTCTTCCTCCCTCTGTCCCTCCTCCTCCTCCTCCTCCCTCCTCCTCCTCCTCCCTCCCTCGCTCTCTCTCTCGTGCACTCTCCAGCCAGCCTCTCTCGCTCGCTCGATCCGCCGCTCACTTCTGTCTCAGTATGTCTCAAGATGGTGGCCAATGTGGGATCGATGTTTCAATATTGGAAGTGCTTTGATTTACAGCAGCTGCAGGTCAGGACGCCCTCTCAGGCCGGCAGTGAGGCCGGCTGCAAAGCGTCCCCTGCGCATGCGCAGGGGGCGCTCTGTCAGTTTCGGGGGGATTTAAACATCCCCCCGATATTTTTTTCAGGTTTCGTATTTTTGTGCACACCTGGGTACCGCCCCAAGTGTGCACAAACCTCTCCCTCCCCCGCAAGTGCCCCCGGAGCGCGGATTTAGATATACGCACGCACGGGGGCACTTCGGTATTAGTATAAGGATCAATCAGTCTACTAATGGTCTGTGGCTTAGTTCAGCAAAGATGATTAATGGGTGATGGCTGGGCAAGGGATACTATTGCTCCTGGGGAGGGGAAATTACAGCAGTGGGTCCAGACACAAATGGAAAGGAAGGGAACAGAGACGCAGAAGAGCTCGCTCCCCTTCTAGTCTGCATCCCATCCTGAGGGTAGCATGTAGTGGGGCTAGGATTAATGACTCCTCTCCGACATTGGTGTTGTGCAGTGCTAGGTTCATAAATAATAAGACCATGGTCCTTCATGACTTTCTGTCAGAGCAGGACATGGGCCTAGCATGCATGACTGAGACCTGGGTGCAAGATGGGGAGACTGTAGTGCTCACCCAGTTAGCTCCCCCTGGGTTCTCGGTCCTTCATGAATCCCGGACTAAGGGGCAGGGGGGAGAAGTGGCCTTGTTCATTTAAGAGGATTACACCTTCAGAGCGCTTCCATTGCCAAAGCTCATGGGCATAGAGTGTGCCGGCTTTGTGTGGGAAGTCGGGGAAGTTTGGCTGTTTGGCTAGTGTACCGTCCACCCAACGCACCGGCTAATAGCCTGCTATCCCTGCTGGAAGCCATATCAGGCTGGACACTGGAGCACCCTAGACTTGGTCTTGGGCGACTTCAATGTCCATGCTGATGACATGGCCTCCATGCAGGCAGTGGACCTGGTGTTGTCCATGGCAGCGCTAGGACTCTCCCAATATGTTATGGCTCCCACTCACTGAGTGGGACACATGCTTGATTTGATCTTTGTGGCGGGGGTTACAGTGGACCGAATTACTGCTACGGCAGTTCCATGGTCAGACCACCATGCCCTGAAGGCTCATGTGAACATGCCACCCCGACCCCTGTTTGGGTGGTGAGCGTATTTTAGCTCGCCCGTGGAGCAAAATGGACCGTATGCATCAAGGCAGTAATCCATGAGGGAGAGAATATGTACATTACTTTTTCTTAATGACTGGACTAGAAAATTGAATACATTTGCCAGAACAATAGGTAGTTACAAAAGATTAACTTCATGGGATTAAACAAAAATAAAATATAATTATTACCAGAAGTTAATGTTTATTTTATAAAATCGTTTTAATGTTATTAAGTTCTTGGGTCCTGAGATTCTTAGAAGAAAGACAGGCCTATGAATTCTGCACATTTTGGTTCTCTCACTTCTGTATGGGCATAGAGAGTCTTTTTTTGATAGCATTTCTATCATTATTGAGCCCTTCTCACATTGTTAGGATCACATGTATTGGGTACATGCACGGCTAGTGATCCTCCTGATAACATGTGGTTGCTGTGCTGTGTGAACAGGGGCAGCACACACTAGCCATGTACCTATAGTGTTGGTGTGCATGAATGTGAACCTTGCAAATCCAGTGGTCAGGTTATGCAAGCTAGATCCATACAGATACAGTAAATATGCACATTTGCCCCTGTTCACACAATGTGGTTACCACACATATTGGTACACACAGTTATTTCCTGAAGCTGGCCAGCAGTCTTTTCTGCACAAGAAAGGATTCATATGTTCAGGTCATAAAAATTGTGAGTGGGATGCAGCAATGAACAGCATGGTAAAGCCTGTATTGTTCTCTAAAAAATTCACTATTCTTGCATTCAGGGGGGGAAATCCATATTGACCCTTTGGATTACTGTCAATATCTGTTGAAATCTGGATGGTGATTTCTCCAAATGTCTTATAAATGATGCTACACGTTTAGTGCAGATAAAGTGGGCAAACAAAATTTTGAAGATTGAATTAAATGCCCAGTATAACCCTTCTGATCATGGTGGACATTCTTTTTAAATAGAATTCCTGATGGACACAAAGTTTAGTCAGTCTTTGATCTTTTTCCTGCACCATTTTTATTAATGGTTGGAGAAGACAGATAAATGATTCAACGTCAATCTTGGAATGAATGCAACATTGAATTAACCATCCTGAAGGCGTCCCATCTGTGCAGCATTCTCTCTATTTTATATAAGTATCAAATGCATCTTGAGTGTTGGAACTGTTTTGTCTAGTAAACTCTGCACATTCAGTTTCTGAAGTTTGTGTGGCTGCTGTAAACTTGAAATATTTATGAATCACATTATTGTAGTAATTTGGAGTTCTTATCACTAGCTCTAGTTAATGGTTTCACTGAGGATGTTACCTAGTTGTGTATGAGACTAGAACAGAAGAACTTGTATTCTATGAATAACAGTATTTTTAATTCTTTCTTTTTCTGTAATAAGGCTACTAAGTACAATTTTATTTGGCCTTCAGTAACTGTTGTGGGATGTATTGCTTGGGTCTTCAGTTACTTGTGGGTTACTTTCATTCTGTAAAATAGACAGTTATTGGGTTGTTTTTTTCTTGGCATTTTGAACTTTTAATTAGCATGAAGTCTGACGATATCTGGTCTTGTTTAGAACTTTTAATTAGCATTAAATGTAACTGGATTTCTTTTCTGTCCCCTCTCTGGGCATTCTGCCAGAGTTATGTCCTGCCATAATTTAAAGTAAAAAAAGTAGTACACATTCAGCAGTTTACATTCAGCTCTATCTTGTGCATCCAGCTGATTCCATGGAGGGTGTAGAATCCCTGAACTGGTGCCTTTATTCAGTTTTGGAGTGGATGAGGGCTAATCCTGACAAGGCAGAAGTACTACGGGTGGGCAGAAGGTCTGACCTAGGATTTGAGGTGTCACTTGATATGGATGAGATTGCACTCCCCTTGAAGGAACAGGTCCATAATCTTTGGGTACTCTTGGACCCAGGCGTACTGCTGGATAAGCAGGTGGCACTTGTGGCCAGGGGTGCCTTTTATAAGCATCCACTGGTTAGCTAGTTGTGGCCTTTTATGGGCAGAAATGATCTTGCCACTGTGGAGCATGCTCTGGTTACATCTACATTATATTACTGCAATGCACTCTATGTGGGGCTGCCCCTGAAAAGTGTTTGGAACTTTCAGTTGATACAAAATGTTGCAGCCATGATGTTGATTGGAGTAGGTTGTAGAGACCAGTCTTGGCCCATATGCACTGGCTCCCAGTTTGTTTCCAGGCACAATTCAAGTACTGTTGTCAAACTTCAGAGCCCTGTATGATTTGGGCCCAACATACCTGAAGGACCACTTAATCTTATTATGAACCTGCCTGACCTCTGCAGTCAACTTTGGAGGCCTTCGCTTTCTGAGATTAGGTGGGTGGCTTGGGAGTGGGCTTTCTTGGTCATGGCACCAAAGCTCTGACTGGAACTCTCTACCCCGAGAGATTCATCTGTCCCCCTTTATTGCTGTTTTATAGCCAGCAGGTGAAAACTTTGGTTCAGTTAGGCATTCGCTCAGTGATCCCTCATTCCTAATCTATGTTATGTATTTTAACTGCTTTTTAATTGTAAATAAATAACTTTGGTACTGTTTCTTATAATGCTCAATGGGACTTTCCGCAACTGATACATTGGTGGCTGGTAGAATTATCAAAAATTATGCCATACTATCGTACTTGGTTTGATGTGCATTGTGTGTATGCTAACATTTCCGCATCAAGCAGTTTGGGCTGTGGTTTTGTACACTGCAAAGTGTCTTGATTTGTATTGTCTTCAAAGGGATATTGGCAGCCTAAGTGTGGGCAGGATTGCAATTTTGGTCTTCTAAAATTCTTTACTTATGGTCATGGCCTCACTTATACAGTGAAAGGGAAAAAACTGCCTGAACAATTTTTTTTAAAAAATCACAAAGATAGCAAGGCATGGATGATCTCTAAGATGTGTGATAAAGGAAATCTGTAGACGTGAACTTAATACCTATAAAGAAAGACCTGCCAGGAATGTAGTTCTGTTTCTCTGAGGTTGGCCGAACAAGATATTAGCTATCCATAATCATAGAAAAATCTCCCCAAGTTAATATTAACCCTTTTCAGGGGTGTGTGTGAACTGAGGCTTATCCTTTGAGGATTTTTTCCTGTGGCAAATGCCTGTCTGTCAGCACAGCATCACTTTTCTGTTACATCTTCCCCTTGACCCAACCTGTTTTTAAAGAAAATTAAAGATGCGTGGAAATCCAGTCACAGATTTCCAGGTTGTTATATATTTGACATACTTCAGGGGTGGCCAAACTTGCTTAACGTAAGAGCCAAATAGAAAAAACGTCAGATGTTTGAAAGCAGCAAGACATAAACAAATATTACACACATATTTTTATTTGAAAACTATGCAGATTTGCTTTTTACTAACATTAAATGAGACTGCCAAAAATAAAAACCAAAGGGGTAAAACCAGATATTGATAATATTATTTGTCCAATGATATTTATTCGTTTGCTAATATTTATTTGTCTAAGGGTACGTTCAGACGGGCAGCTAATCCTGTCATTATGCCAGCTTGAATTTTATCCCAATCTTTTTAATCCATCGTAGCACGACCAGACATCCCCCTGGTGAATCGCCTTACTGTGTGCTGCCTCTGTTGTGGTGTTTTGCATGCATATAAGCAGGGCTCCAGCCCTGCTAGAGTTCTCTTAGAGTTAAGCTGAAATCACTAATAAACTATGAGCTGATCACTATATGCGTCTCAAACCCAGTATATTTCACTGACGACGAAGGTGGGATCCTGTTGAGCCAGCCCAGCGCCCTCCAGCACCGCACTGTGCACCGTGCTCCAGTTCCAAGCGCATCACATCGCTACCGGGACCATGGCTGCTGCTCCAGGACACTTAGATGCATTTGATGCCACCGCAGAGGACTGGGAGTCCTACCTCGCCCAGTTCGAGTACTTCCTTGAGTCCTCCGGGATCGAGGCCACGGCGAAGAAGCCACCACTTTCTTCAGGGTTTGTGGCCGCACGGCCTTCGAGATCACCCGATTGCTCATCGCTCCCGCAGAACTCAAGGACATATCCTACTAGACGAGCCTAGACCAGCTTAAGGAACACTTCTCCTCTAAGCCGTCTGTCATCGCCACCCTCCATGCATTCCACACAAGGAACTAGACTGCCAATGAATCCATCACAGATTTCATCACAGCGCTACGTCGGCTCGCCCGGCACTACAACTTCATAGACTTTGAAGATGCACTCTGAGATCGGCTGCTTTGCGGCCTTAGGGACAAGAGGATCCAGTGGAAACTCCTCACATAAGGTGATCCCAACTTCAAGGAGTCCATGGAGGTGGCCCTCGCTGCAGAAGCCGCAAAATAGTTTACTGCTAAGGTCCAGAATGCAAAAAGCCTACCATCTTCACGGAGGCCTACCACAGCTGCCCACCGTGTGGACTACCTCCGAGGATAAAGCCAATGAGATTCTACAGCTCCAGCGCCCCACACGTTGCTACATGCTGCCTATACTGCAACGCCCATCCGCACTGCCACATGCCATTGACACAGCCACATTGACAATGTGTGCCAGCTGTGGAGAACCCCACGAGTGAAGGTCCTGCCGGTTCTGGCATGCCACATGCAGGAACTCTGGTAAAGTTGGCCACATTGCCCAAGCCTGTTGTGCCAAGGGAAAACCGGAGGCGACCAGTGGCAACCCCAACATCAACACACTCTGCGGAGCTACACACCACCTCCGTCCAGCAGCATCAGGTACTGAACTTGCCCCGGGATATCCCTGACAAAATTACTGTAACTGTCCTGATTGAGGGCAGCCCCTGCACGTCCTCCATCTCTATAATTTTTGAGGACTTGTTTAAGAGACTCTGTCCTACGGGGGGGGGCCTCCCCTGTGGCCTGTGGGCTTTACCCTACAAGACTTTCAAGAGAATAAGGTGTCCATCATAGGGGAGGGCAAGTTCCGAGTGCAGTACCGGAACTTACTAGTGGTGAGAGGCAGTTGTAAAAGCCTCACAGAACTTGCTTGGTTTGTGCCCCTGGGGTTCAGAGTGACTGGGGTGCACTATGTGGCTACCAGAGACTTTCAGAATGTGTGCAACGAGTTTCTGGCAGTCTTTGATGGGATGCTCGGTGGCTACACAGGTCCTCCAGTTTCACTACAACTCAACCTGGAAGTACGGCCCATACGGATGAAGGGCAGGCGCGTCCCATTCGCCCTAAAGCCTAAGATAGATGGGGAGCTGGATCGGCTAGTGGCCCAAGGGGTTTTGGAGCCAGTACCACATGCCCTGTGGGAAATCCCTATCATGATCCCAGTAAAGCCCAAGGGGGATGTCCGCATCTGTGCGGACTACAAATACATGATAAACAAGGCCCTGCAGGTCCACGCCTATCTGGTCCCAGTGGTCAGCCATGTCCTGGCATCTCTAGTGGGCTCAAAGATCTTTGGTAAGCTGGACTTAGCTCAAGCCTACCAACAACTCCCAGTCAACAATGCAACTGCAGAGGCCCAGATGATAGTGACACACAGGAGTGTGTTCCGGGTGCAGTGGCTACAACTCGGGGTCAGCGTACCCCGGGAATTTTCCAGAATCTAATGGATCATCTTGATAATGATATTTATATGTTCAATGACATTTGTCTAAGAGAGAGAAAAAGAGAGAGGTGGAAAGAATGAAATAGGTGGGGGAGAGAGAGAGGAAAAAAGAGATGGGGAGGGAGGGAGGAGGAAAAAGAGAAAGGTGGAAAGAAAGCAGATGGAGGAGGGAGGGAGGAAGGGGGAAAGAGAGAGAAAAAACAAAGAAAGCAAATAGAGGGGGATGGAGGAGAAGAAGAGAAAGGTGGAAAGAAATGAAAGAGGTATAAAGAAAGGAGAGAAAGAAGCACAAACAGAGAAAGCAAATAGATGGGGAGGGAGGGAGGGAGGGGGAGGGAGGGAGAAGAAAGAAAGAGATGGAAAGAAAGCAAACGGGGAGGGAGGAAGAAAGGGAGAGGTAGAAAGAAATCAACTTTAAATGTGTTATAGAATTATAGAATCATGGCGTTCGAAGGGGCCATACAGACCATCTAGTCCAACCGTCTGCCCAGTGCAGGACCAGCCTAAAGCATCTCTGACAAATATTCATCCAGCCTCTTCTTGAAAGCTGTCAGTAAAGGGAAGCTAATCACCTCCCTAGACAGCTGATTCCACCTTTGAATCACTCTGGCTGTGAAAAAGTTTTTCCTAATATCCAACCGATACCTTTCTGCATGTAATTTAAACCCGTTGCTTTGGGTCCTATCCTCTGCTGCAAACTGGAACAGCTCCTTGCCCTCCTCCAAATGACATCCTTTCAAATATTTAAAGAGAGCAATCATGTCCCCCCCTCAATCTCCTCTTCTCCAAACTAAACATTACCAAGGCCCTTAACCTTTCCTTGTAGGGCTCAGTCTCCAGATCCCTGATCATCCTCGCTCTCTTATGCACCCTCTCTATTTTGTCCACATCCTTTTTGAAGTGAGGCCTCCAGAACTGCACACAGTACTCAAGGTGCAGCCTGACCAATGCAGTATACAGAGGGGCTATGACCTACTGCGATTTCAATGCTATGGCCCTTTTAATACAACCCAAGACTGAATTTGCCTTTTTTGCCACTGCATCACACTGACTGCTCATATTTAGTTTACAGTCCACCCTTACACCAAGATCTCTTTTGCAAACACTACTCCCTAGAAACATCCCTCATCCAGTATCTGTGCTTGACATTTTTGTGACCCAGATGTAATACTGTGCATTTATCTTTGTTGAATTGTATCCTGTTTGCAACTGCCCACTTCTCCAGAGTATTCAGGTCTTGTTGAATTTTAACTCTATCTTCTTGGGTGTTTGCTACTCCCCCCCCCCCATTTGGTATCATCGTCAAATTTAATGAATAGCCCATCTACCGCTTCATCCTGATCATTGATAAAAATATTGAAAAGTACGAGGTCCAAAACTAAGCCCTGCGGCACCCCACTGGACACCTCCCTCCAATCTGATGAAATGCCATTGATCACCACTCTTTGGGTACAGTCCTCTAACCAGTTCCCTATCCACCGAACTGTCCTATAGTCCAGTCCATAGTCTTCCAGTTTGCCCATCAGAATGTCATGGGGAACCTTATAAAAAGCTTTACTGAAATCCAGGTAAATCATATCAACAGAGTTATCAAGATCCAGTAAACTTGTCACACAATCAAAGACGAAAACCAGGTTGGTCTGACAAGATCTGTTGGGGACAAAACTATGCCGAGTTCCCCGGATCACTAAGTGGTCCTTCAGATGCTTTCAGATTGATCCCTTTAAAATCTGCTCTAATATCTTCCCAGCAACAGAAGTCAGACTGACCGGCCTGTAGTTTCCCGGGTCATCCTTTTCCCCTTTCTTAAAGATTGGGATAACATTTGCTCTTCTCCAATCTTGTGGCACCTCCCCAGTCCTCCTGGAGGCCTTGAAGATGATGGACAGATGCTCTGCAAGTTCATTAGAAAGTTATTTGAGCACTTTTGGGTGCACACCATCTGGCCCAGGGGATTTGTATTTGTCCAGTGCAGCCAGGTGCCTCTCCACAGCCTCCCTGTCAATGTCAACTGGACACTCAGGTGTCCTGTTATGTCCTCTACCATCTCTAGATGGGCTCGAGTTCTTCTGGGAGAAACCAGAGGCAAAAAAGTCATTAAGCCTGTCTGCTTTTTCTTTGTCCTCCACCAGAGTTTCTCCTTCTACTCCCAAAAGCAGTCCAGTTGCCTCTTTTACCTTGCATTTGCTTCTCACATATCTGTAGAAGTTTTTCTTATTGTAGCGAGCCCCTGATCTGCAGTACCTAGTAACTCTCATACACTCCTCTTTAGAGGTCTGACCTTCCCTCCATTTCTCTCAATTTCCTTCTTCTCCCTTAGCTTTTCCTGAAGCTCTCGATTCATTCACATTGGTTTCTTGGCGCCCTTACCATGTTTCCGTCTTGCTGGAATAGTGAGGGCTTGAGCTTGCAAAAGCTCATGTTTGAGAAGAGCCCCCCCTTCCCTCGCTCCTTTCCCTTCCAGCACCCCCCCCCCCCCCCAGAATGACTCCCATCAACCCTCTGAGTTCGTTGAAGTTGGCCCTACGAAAATCTACCCTATGAGTCTGGCTATGAAGTTCCTTGATCCCCCACAGCAACTGGAATTCAGGGAGGACATGGTCACTTCCCTCTAAGGTCCCCACCATCTTCACCCCATCTACCAAATTATTCTCTGTTGGTTAATATTAAGTCTAGTATGGCTGAGCCCCTTGTAGCTTCCTCCACCATTTGAAAAAGGAAGTTGTGAGCCAGGCAGGTCAGGAAGTTGCATGATCTTGATCGCTTTATTGAGCCTGTCTCCCAGCACACATAGGGGAAGTTGAAGTCTCCCATAATTATAAGGTTCTGATGTCTGGATACTCTACCAATTTGTTCAAGGGGGACAGCATCCATTTCCTGTCCCTGGTCAGGTGGTCTGTAGCAGACTTCAACAACAATACCCTTTTGTCCTACCTCCTGTTATTTCCACCCATATACTTTCCACAGGGCTGTCATCCAGAACTTCCTGACAATCTAGCCCTATCCTCACACTCCTCCACTCTGCCTCCTCTTCTACCCTTCCGGTTTTTCTTGAACAACTCATACCCATCTACTACCACATCCCAGTCATGAGAATCCTCCCACCAAGTCTCAGTGATTCCTATAATATCATAGCCCTCTGTTTGCAAGAGAATCTCCAGCTCTTGCTTCTTATTACACATACTACGGGCATTGGTATATAAGCACTTGTAGCCTTGTACCTTTGTTTGACCTGTCCTGCTCAGGTGGGCCCTGCTATTTTCTGTTCTTCACTATCCCCTTCCCCTTGTGGCTTCAGTTTGAAGCTCTCCTGATTAGGCTCTCTAGGTTCTTTCTGTTTTCTTCCCTGACCTTGTGAGGTAAAGCCCATCATGTGCTAGAAGGCCTTCTCTAAGAAAACTAATCCTGTGGCCCCAGAACCCAAAGCACTCCTGCCCGGCACCACCATCTCAGCCAACGATTCACCTCAAGTATGGTCTGTTCTCTTTGCACAAACGGGTACTGATCAGTAGGTCTTTTTGCAGTCGGTCTGTAATATCCTGAATTCTGGCCCCAGGTAAGCAACACATCTCTTGGAGTAGGCGATCCGGCCTGGACACATTACGTTCCACACTCCTGAGCAGAGAGTCCCCGACGACCACCACTTTCCATTTCCTTCCACTTCCATGTGGCACCATGCCCTCTTCCCACCCTATTCCAGGACTTTGTGGCTCTCCTTCCACTCTCATCTCCGTCACCCTCTCAAGCACCTCAAAACGATTCTTGAGCTCCAGTGGACCAGAGTGTCGTCTTAGTCGACACCTTTGGGTTTGTACTGTACTGTACTGTACTGTAGAACTTAGAGGAGGCTCAGAAGGGAGATCGACTCTTCCTTCTTCTCCTTGACTACAGTCTTCATGTTATTGCAGAGTTCCCAGGGTTTTGTCAATAAACCCCCCCCCTTCCTTGATTTCCTGACGGTTGTTGATCCTCTCCTGCAGGCTCTGAATGTTCTCCTCTAAAACTTCTGACAAGTGAAGTCCGTCTTCTCTTCCGGAAGGAAAACAAACATGGTACGCTCCATGCAGGAGACTGGAAAGGGGCCTTCAGTCGACATCATTGCCATCCAAGTATATTCCAAGAGTACTCTGAGTAGAGTTTTGGGGCCATCAGGCTGAGAGCCACAGGCCAAGTGCCCTTTAGCTCTTGCCCTTTGGCTTGTTCCTCTGGTGAGGAGGAGCCTTTTGTTTCAAAAGGTCACTTCCTGCCAAGCACAGCAGAGCTCAGCACAGTAGGGGGGCGGGGCTTGTAATCAACAGCAATCAACAGCAACTCACTCAGTCCCCAGAAGCCCCCAAAACACAATTAGCCCCAAACAGAACTTAAACAGAACCACTCTCTAGCAGGTTCTCTAGCAGGCTCCAAAGAACCCATTCACCCTCAGCTTCTCAGCAGCTAGGAAAGGCAGAAGGCAGAAAGACAAAAATCCTTTACCTTCTAGCAACAGCTCACCAACCCCCCCAATGACCCCACACCAGCTGGCTTCACTAGGAGAAGGGATTTAAAATGACAAATGCATTCTCCAAGCCTGTGGTCAGGGCCACGGAGTGGGGGCTTGGAGAATGCCTTTAATTTTAAATGTGTTCTCCAAGCCCCCTGCCTCCACTGCCGTGTGGGCTTGGCTTGGAAAAGGGATTTAAAAGGACAAATGCCTTCTCTGAGCCAAGCCAGCTGGCCAGTGGGGATGGGATTGGAGAACACATTCAAATTAAGATGGGGAGGAAGGAGAGAAAGATAGAGAAAAGAAGAAGAAAAAAGAAAGTGGTAAGAAAGCATATAGATGGGGGGAGGGAGAGGTAGAAAGAAAGCAATGATATTAAATGTCAGAGCTTGTTTCAGTTGCTATGATGGGGGTGGCCAGAGGGAGGCTAGCAACATGTATTTTCAACCACCTGGTTTTAAACAGAAACTATGACCCTAAACAGTCTTAATCTAGAATGTATAACTAACAAAAGAAGTAGCGCACATATGGCAGTACTTTTGTTTAAGAAATGACCTATGTAATCTATTAGCAAACAGAGTAATCTTTTCTGTTATTTGGCTTCACTAAACAGAAGATATCTTATTTCTATTTGTGCAATTCCCCATGTCACCCCATCTCTTGTAGGTTTAACTTAAAGGCCCTCTAGGAGATGCGGCTCTTCAAATTAATCAGGAAGATTTTTAGGGGAGCAGCCATTATCAGTTGTTGCAGAGGAAGCACAACAGCTGAGAAAGCTGATAAAAGGTTCTCTGGAAATGTGGGGTAGATAGTCATGTTGGATAATAATTGTGGGATACTCGTGCTTCTCTTAGAGTATCAAGGAAGCTGTTTCTTCAAGAGTAATTTTAGTATGAGGATCAGGAAATCTAAATTGGTAAGTGTTAACCCATGTTTATATGCGGTGATTCAGTTTTTCTATGCTTCATTATATTAGGATAATTTATTGTAACCTGTCTGTTTCATAGCATATTGTTTTCTGTTCATTACATTTTGTTCTGATAATCTGAAAAGTATAGAATGTTTACCAACAAAACTGATGAAATAAGCAGAGATAAAAATTGTCTTGTTCTTGAACATTTAAGTTCTGTAACGTCACAATTTCACTACTTAACACATGTTTTAATTAGGTTGAACTTGCAAGTGTATGTTAAATATATTCAGTAATGTCTTTTATATTACAAAAGCATATAATTACATTTTTCTGGACAAGAAAAATGAATTTGTGCTGCATTATAAATGGTGACAAATTTTCCTACTTGTTTTTAGAGTTACTGAACAGCATAAAACATAAAACTGAACAGTTTGCCAAAAAACTAATTCGGCAATGAATTGAAACTACTTAATATTAAAATACAAATATTCATTTTTACTACTATACTTATTGAACTTAATCAAAGTGGTAAGTCTTGAGAGAAACCACTAGAAGTGATCATATGTTGTAGGATCCGAACCAACAAAGGCGTATCTTCATCTCTCCCTTATTATATTTGAGTAGTGGGTGCCAAAGTTCTAATTCTAAAATGCACTCCCTTAGTGTATGGCTGATGGAACTGCTCCTCAGCATATATCGCCACCAATCAGAAGGCAAAGCCCGGGTCCCGCCCACACCACAACTGCTGCGACTGTGTACCTCACCGGACGCCATTTTCATTTTGCTCGATGAAGAGGATTACGAGGGCACTATTGATTCGGTGAGCTGCCTTCCCCAGCCCACTCAAACATGGGCGATGGCGGCAGCCTCCGCTCGCCCGCCTTGCCCCCCGCCCGCAATCTCGGCCAGGCGACTGGCCTTCGGGCGATCGCCTCGCTCCCCCTCACACACTCCAGGACCGGCGAGTGGCAGCTCCGGCCTTCGGGAACCCGCGTCGCCCCCCTCACACAGTCCCGGCCCGGCGAAATGACTTGCCCCCCACACTCCCGCCCCCAAATGGCAGCTCCGGCCTCCG
>NW_015168697.1:125552-134030 GCF_001447785.1 Gekko japonicus
CACCCTCCCAGCCCCGAGAAATGGCGGCTCCGGTCTCCGCCTGCCCTCCTCTCCCCCCTCCCACCAATGCATGCAGAATACCAATGCATGCAGTGGTTTATGGGCAGGGAGTCCTATGGCTTATTATTATCAGCTGTCATAGCTGTTATAGCTACTTGATGAGCTGTGTTCCAGCATGATACCATTGGTACATTTTCGCTGCTTGGCAGCTTTGAACAGCCAGGAACTGTAACGTGTTGTTAGCATGAAATATGCTTTGAATGTGTAATGTAGAGTATCATGCAATCGTATTTGATTCACATATGGCAGCAATATTATGCAAATAATTTCCACCTGCGGATGGCCTTATTAAATAATACTATGTTCCTGAGTGTGTTCTCAGGTCAACTGACATATACCATTACGGTTGCCAACCTCCAAGTGGTAGCTGGAGATCTCCTGGGATTACAACTTATCTCCAGGCAGGAGAGATCAATTAACCTGGAGAAAATGACCACTTTGGAAGGTGGACTCTATGGCATTATACCCCATTGAAGTCCCTCTCTTCCCCAAACCCTGTCAGAGCTAGTTTGGTGTGGTGGTTAAGTGTGTGGACTCTAATCAGGGAGAACCAGGTTTGATTCCCCACTCCTCCACTTGCACCTGGCTGGATGACTTTGGGCAAGCCATAGTTCTGTCAGAGCTGTCCTTGAAAGGGCAGTTCTTGAAAGAGCTCTCTCAGCCCCACTGACCTCACAGGGTGTCTGTTGTGGGGAGGGAAAGGGAAAGGAGTTTGTAAGCCACTCTGAGACTCTGAGTGAAGGGCGGGGTATAAATCCAATCTCTCCTTCTTTTCTTCTTCTTCTTCTTCCTCCTCAGGCTCCACCCCCAAAATCTCCAGGTATTTCCTAACCCAGAGCTGGCTACCCTAGATACAGTCCAGGAGTTTCATACTTCCCAGGCCAGCAGGGCTGGATTTGGATCAGGACTATAGCATTCAGGAAGAAGTGGTTTAGGCATCCTGCACACACCATTTTCCTAATTTGAAACAGTTCTGGTGCACCACTGTGAAGTCTGACAAGGGAATGTAATGTGTGCTGGTGGGCTACATGTAAAGTTTTCTAATGGAACAAATAGCTCCACAGGGCTATTGCAGGGTCAGGAAAGTAATGCAAGGCAGGCGCTTAAATGCTGTCTCCTTATGTGCTGTGGTCCTGATCCAAGTTAAGCCTTGCATTCCTGGGAAGCGTGGAACTCCCTGACTGCATCTGTCTACTGGGTCTGGGGACATACCTATGAGAAGTGTATTCTTAGTGATCAAGACTGACAAACAGCAATTTTCATGGCTGAGAACTGTGATAAAACTCAAAATAGATATTTATTTTATTTATTTATTAAACTTATATCCCGCCCTCCCCCGTGGGGCTCAGGGCGGCTAACAGGCAATAAATATTGCAACAATAAAACACAGTTCTCACAATTAGAAATAGATATACAATTAAAACCATTCCAACTATAGAGTTAAATTTAAATTTAAGTTTAAATTTAAAAAGCTCATAACACTCCAAATCTAAAAACTCCAAACACAGATGGTGATATATGTATCACACTTCTGTATAAAATAGACTAATATATTTTGTTTGCTTCCCATTCCATTTTTGCTTAATCGTGAAACAAACTGGTCACTGTAAGTGGTTGTGTGTTTCTGAACTGTACAGTGTTAAATAGTGTGAGCAAGTTCGATCAATCCTTTTGTATAGGGATTTCATGCTATGTCATTGAAGGCATAAAGCCATAATTGATATGAAGCTTAAAACTATACTATTTTGTTAATCAGTTTTTCATATTCTAATTTTCATTATTAGAACTGACAATGTTTTGATAATAAACATGGTGCTTAAATATGGGAAAACTTGAAAAACATATTTCATTCTGCCCAATAAAAGATTAAATAGTAGTGAGTGCACACTGTGAGGCCAAAAATAATAAGCAATTGCAGTTGTTCTTCTGTTTCCTTCCCTGGATGCCAGTTCTGCTTCATATTTTTCTTTGAGCTGCAGTATTGTGCATATGTGTTTTCCAGACTGATGTGCAACTATTTTTGCACAAGGAAAACATGTTCTTCCCAGTCAATAGCTTAGATCAATCTAACATTTCCATGGATGGAAGGATTTCTGTCTGCTCAGTGAAGCTTCCCAGTGCAGTCCAGATTTCCTCCTTAAGCCTTTTCTCCCCACACAGACCAAAATGCCCCCCTCCTGGTTGAAGGGGGACAGTAATCAATCTATTACTGTGGGAGTGGGAGTTGCAGATCTGCTATGGGAGGAGGATCTGCAAAAAAGAAAAATCCCCCTTGTGCATGTGGAATTTTTAAGTGGGGTCCATGCCAACATTGTTCTTCCTACAAAAAATATAAAAAGAGGTACTTTCATACATTTCTCAAGTCAGATGTAGATTGTCATAAAGGGCATGAAAAGCTGCTTAAATAGCCCCCTTTTCTACATGTTGGTCATCTGTATAGAATCTTTGTTCTACATCTGCTTCTGATAACAGTTGCAGGTTATCGATCATAGGTAAAACTTCAATATTATCTGTCATCATTCCTTCTCACCATCTCACCCCTGATGCCCTGTTTTGAATCAGATGATTGGTCTATCAGGGTCATAGGGTTGCCAGGTGCCTTGGAGCAGCTGGTGAGGGAGCAGGGAGGAATGTCAGAAAGTAACGCAGTGTGCCTACATGACCAGGAAGTAATGTAGGCATGTGGGGGGGCACTCTGGTTTTTGGGCAAAACTCTATGGTAGAATTAGTGCCTACCATAGAGTTTTGCCCAAAAACCAGAGGGTTGCCCCCAGACATCCCTGTCATGCCTGCATCACTTCTGGGTCACATAGGCACATTGGATTAATTTCTGGCATTCCTCCCTGTTTGGGGGGAAGTAATTCACCCCCACCACCCAGCTGGCAGGCAGTGGAGAGGTGGGGTCTGAAAGCAGGAGACCCCCTCCCCCACTGGGGGTTCTGGCCTCTCTACAGGATCAGCATTATCTACTCTTACTGGCAGCACCTTTGCAGGATCTCAGAGCACACTCTCTCTATCCCTATGAAATTACACACTTGACTTTGTCATCAAATAGTGTAATGTGTGTCTAAACCAATCCTTTCTCTCCTATGTCCCAGATGCCCACACACATAAGTACGTAATGCAAGAAACCTATTCAGAAGTCTTTTAACAGATTTTAAACTATTTTGTGTGTCTCTGAAATACAATGTATTGTGCTACAATAGGCTGTCAAATGTAGAAGCACTGATTTATATTGGAAAATAGAACATAAAATCTAGAGGTGTTTTGAAATGACTATAACTAAAGTTTGTAGAACAGGACTTCAGCCCGCAAGTCCCCTGAAATTCTTTTCCAGGAATGCAGGGGACCCTCAGGGACAAGGGAGAGGTAGGGATATGCAGTAGGAAGCAGAGACTGGCAAAAAGCCAACCAACACTTCAGCTGTGTGCTGTGGCTCAGGGTGGGAAGAGAAAACCCCTTCAGAATCCAGTCTTGGTATGGATACCTGCCCCTCCAGCTTTGCTGCAGCAGCTCCCCCCATTCCTCCTGACCCCAGCTTCACCACCTCAATGGTGGCAGCTTCCCTGCAGTCTACCTGACCAAGAGCCACATCGGGCCCAAGGGTTGGCAGTGGTGATGGAGGACAGGGAGCCGTGCTTGGCATGTAGTGGTGGCAGTGCCTGCAGCCATGCCAGGAACTATGCTGTTGCTGATGGTGGTTACAGTGGGGTGACAGGGAGCCATGGTGAGGCTGGGATCGTATCAGCTGTTGCCATAGCTACCTCCATTGAGGCAGGAAAGCTGGGGTTGTTCAGACTGAGAGGAATCAAACCCCCCCCCCCCATGATTCTCACAGATCCCCTCTTGTAGTTCGTATTGGAAGCTACATCACTTTAGAGAACTGATCATTTTTCAGATTGCTTAATATATAAACTTTAGAAATAAGGTTCAGCATATCTGTTATTGATTATTAATTTTTACAATAATGTGTATTATTATTTTTAGCAGCATTTTCTAAAATGCAAGAAGCTAAAGAAAACCTACTGCCAAAATTCACAGGGAAAACTGTATGGGAGCTGGTAAAAGGCAAACCACCATGCATACTTAGTTTCTATGTTTTTTAATGGACAACCCACTCCAGGTGCTATAATGATCTGTATAAATGTGGATATGGCTTTCTGCTGTTTAACCTTATCTGAGGTAGTTCTTAGGATATCTTTTCCCTTCTTTTCACAACTTATATTGAAAACCCATAATCCTTTTAAGAAGGAAGCTAAAGAGCACATTAAAATAGTCATATGAAGCTGCTGTATATGTTGGTAAACTCCTTTTGAGATAACTGCATTGTTAGATGAAGTGAGCAGAAGTGACTTTTAAGAAATGAGCAGTGACTCATGAAAGCTCATACCCTACTACAGACTTCAAGGTTCTACTGGACTCTTACTCTTTTTCTACTGCTACGGACAAACACAGCTACCCATCTTGATCTATATGTATTATTAGATAAAATCTCTCAAAATTACAAAAACATTTCTACTGAATTCTTAATCATTTGGAATTTTACAACATAATGTTTACTTTTGAATGCCTGGTTTAGGAGAACAAGCTTTTCATGGGTTCTGTTCCTAACTGGCTTCTGCATTTCACAAATAATAAATTGTTTTCAAACCACACACCTGTGTATAGTAAAGCGATTTCTCAGCATTTTTACTATAAATGCAGGGGTCATTTCCTGCAGGAGCGCACAGGATTGCAGCTCCGGTAGTAAAGAGCCCAGGGGGCGGGCACTTGCAACAAGTCCCACCCCCTGCTCCCAGCAGCCCTCAGTCAGAGCAAGAAGTATCCAGGTAAGTTGCCGAGCCCCCCCCGCCCCCCGGTCCAAAACAGTCCAGTGGCACCTTTAAGACCAGGTTTTATTCAGGTACAAGCTCTCCCTCCTCTGCGAGGACAGATCTGCACGTCCCCCCCATAGCTAGCAATCAAAAACAGTCCAGTGGAGCCTGAGTGGTGGGTGTTGCCTTCTGACACACTTCCGGTGATGTCAGGGGGTGTGGCATATGCAAATAAGTTATGCTAATGAGTTATGCTAATGAGCTCCTGCATCTCTTTTTCTACAAAATGACCCCGGTTAAATGGTTTCTGTTTATTGAAAGTATTCACTTTTTACTTGAATTATAAATGATAGCTGAGTAGAAAAGGTGCAAATAAAATAAGAAATTGATATTAGAAGTGGATGGTAATCTTTTTAAGAAGGCGAATAGTTCTACTGTGTGTGGCATACTTCATTATTAACTAAATTAACATATCATCAGTGTGCTCAGACAACTAATTTTCAGCATCCTGCTAAATCAGTTGATCATTGTGAATTGCGTATAATGTTTTGAAATAATTAGGTGAGGGAGAAAGTGTTTCAATATACATTTCATGAATTGTTATAATGCCTCTTTGCTTCTTTCTGTAGTTAGGAGTATGAAATGTGTTTGCGCTATATTTTGAAAAACCTAATAAAAAGGAATGGATGGTAATTTGATTTATAGAAGCTGGAGAATATTAAGCTTTTTACAGGATTTAAACAAACAATATTTTTAATATGCTTAGTGTTGTCCTTAGAGTACATGAATTTAGGGAGACCAGATGGCTCAGGGGATTGCTAATAAGATACAAGGCTTTTTACCTCTTGATCACAAGTCTGAATCTGCAGGGGTCTGATAATGATTGAAGGTTGTTGTGACCATCTGTTCTGTGGCCTACATGAAATAAGCCTGGAGTCTCAGTCCACTTCCTTACTCATCATTCAAGCTCTTTAACAATTACTCCTCATTGGCACTGCATCAAATGAGACTAGAGAAGATCAAAATTGTACAGTGAATGCGGGTTGGCCCATGTTGACAAAATTCACATCGTGGAAGATCCAACTGAAGCTTAGAATGCACTGTATGGGCCTCTGAGATGCACAGAACTCTTCAGGGTGGATGTTCCAGAAAAATAAAAAATAAAAGGAAAACAGATGTTTGAGTGGCATAATTAGCCTTTTGCACAATGGAAATAGGATGTACTTAAGATGGGCTTAAACACCCAACTCTGTTCTGGGGCATAACCCTTGTTTGCTTGTTTCAGTGTTAATACAGCATAATATTATAGCAAAAACATATATAACTAGTTGTAAGTAAAACTCAGTGAATTCAGTGGGTCTTATGTTCAGGTTTGCAGCTTTATGTTAACTAGTGGCATGGACTAGACAGCAGTGCAAGGACTCCTTTTTTTTTTTTTAAAAAAAAGATGTCAGTACCCATGCCTGATTCCAGAAATGCTGTGTGGGAAAATTTCTGATAATTTTCTTTGAAGACTCTTCCATTTTCAAAGATTCATTGTTTTATAGAATTAATGGCAATAAGTGGATACTATTTCTAATAAAATATTAGGCAGGCTTGGAAATTTTGAAGTCAGACTAAATAAGGTAATGCCTTAGGCATTAGAAAAGCCTCCAATTCATTTTTTCCAAAAATCCCACATCACTGCCTGACTGCAGTACTAATCATACCTCAAAGGTTTACATTTTTACTTTCCCTGACTCTTAAGAAGGCACATTTGCAGTTGTGTGGTATGAAACATTAGATATGTACACCTGAACAGCTGGACTTGATGCCAGATTAAATTGGCGAGTTTTTTGCTAACACTTTGCCAGTATATATATAAAAAATTCCCTAGTCATACTGCACCAAATCATGCCTTGGAAACTATTCTTATTTTTTGAAAACTCAAAAAAGCTCGTGTTTGAACTTCTGTTAGAAAGACTTGAAAACTAGTGTGTAAAAGTGCATGCTTTTCTGCCAGTTAGCCCCATATTCCTTCCCAATTTAAATGACTCTCTTACTTTTGAGGATGATCTCATTAGCAGGGAGCCTTGCTTTCTACTTTCTGGAAATGATATGGTAAGCATGTCAGGGAATGTCATTTCATTTTCAGGCACCAGGAGATATATAGTTTCCCTGCCTCCCTCCTCGATTGATGACGAGGGGGGTAGAGAAAACTACAGAAGGGGAAAAAAATTCCACAGCAGGAAATGATAGGCAAATAATTATTTCAGAAGTCAGTAGGAAAATTGAAAGGGGTATGTGAGTGTGTGGCTGGGCTAACTGACAGCAAAAGATAGTTATTGTAACTCATATCACGCGAGAACCAGATTTAAAAGGGTGTGGGCAGACTCAAAATGAAGTCAAGCTTTTGTGGTTGGGGTTTCTTACTATAAATCCCTTAACTTAAAATTTGATGTTAGTAGGGAAATATTAAATAATAGTCATAAACTATTTATTGGGTTGTAGTCTTTCGACTACAATTGTGAATTGTTTTGATGTGTGTAGTTCAGAATCAACAGAAAAATGGCTTCCACAAACGTCCTTAGATAAAAGATTAGGTACTGTGGTCTATACTGCTGTTAATAGCTTATTGTAAGTGGGATCCTATCATGTAATTTTTGTACCGCTTAATGTGTCACATGAATACTTACGCTATGGTTTAGTTCTTTTTGGTGGTTCCAGGCTTCTAAAATCTGAATGCATTGATCATTGAGGCTGATTTCGCACTAAAGCTGCCTCGATGTTGCGCCGCCGTTTGCCTCAATACTATAGGTCAATTTCACACCCGAAGCAGCGGGGCTGCATTTTGACTCGCGGCTTCGCCCGATTTCCCCCGCAGTTTTGTGATCCTGTTTTTTGAGGATCACGAAACTGTGGAGGAAATCGGGCAAAGCCGCGGGTCAAATGCAGCCCCGCAGCTTTGGGTGTGAAATTGACCAATAGTATCAGGGAAAACGGCGGCGCAACATCGAGGCAGCTCTAGTGCGAAATCAGCCAGAATGTTTCATTTGGTTGATTGTACTGACTTGCTATATGTAATCTGCCTTGAGTCCCTATGAAAAAGGCAGACTATAAATAATGAGGCAGTCACCATAATATAGACTCCTTTTAGTGTATTAGAAGAAATGTCTGCCCCAGGCCCAGGACTGCTTTTGAGTGCTGTACCATGGCCAAAGTTATGCATTTGTAGTGCAACATTTGCAAATATATATCCCATAATTGTAGAAACTGTGTGGAATCCATGATAATGCTGTGTTGTTTCTGAGTGGGGAAAGCTTGTGGGGACAGACAGTTAGTGATAAGACAGTAAGACATAGTAGTGTTAAAAGGTGCAAAGTAAAAAAAAATGGTATTTTTCTGGCAACTGATCAAAATGTTAACATTATGGGAAAGTGGGGAAATACAGGTAGCAAAGGACATCATTGGCACAGTAATCACATATGTGTGGATCCTCCACTGTAACTGCACTTACAGCTAATGCTGCAACAATGATGACTAGTTTATGGAGAATGGCTCCATTGTGTTAACTCTCCCTACAGTGTCCCAAAGAGAAAGAATACTACAGCCCATCTTCTCTCTC
>NW_015168697.1:136006-138307 GCF_001447785.1 Gekko japonicus
AGGGTATAATGCTATAGAATCCACTGCCCAAAGCAGCCATTTTCTCCAGGAGAACTGATCTTGGTGATCTGGACATCAGTTTTAATAGCTGGAGATCTCCAGGTGCCGCTTGGAGGTTGGCTTATGTTAATTTGGGGCTATGTAGTCACAGGTAGAAAAGCACCTCTTCCTGTGCCACGTTTTCTGAGTTCCAAGGGCCTGGAAAGTGGTTCCATAGCCAATTACATGGTTGCCAACTCTGGGTTGGGAAATACCTGTAGATTTGAGGGGTAGAGCCTGGGGAGGGCAGGATTTTGGGTGGGGAAGGACCACAGCAGGGTATAATGCCGTAGAATTTACTGCCCAAAGCAGCCATTGTCTCCGAGAGAGCTGATCTGGGTCATCTGGACATCAGTTTTAATAGCTGAAGCCCTGACTGCTACATCACATTGGCTGTCATACAGGGGCCATCTCAGCAGGATATAAGGACACAGTCCACTATTTTCTCTCTTTTTTTTTTTGAGCCCCCGAAGGGAATTTTTTATTATTTTTATAAATCTACAATACTACAGAAAATAATAAGGGTGGGGTAGTATATATATGGGAGAAAGGAAAGAAACCAACTATACCTAAAAACCCAAGAGAGGAGATCCTCAATAAAGCTTAGTTACGTTAAGTCATAACTCTTGTAAAACAATATGACTTGAGTCAAGTTTTTCACACATTTTCACTTTTCTTTAGCAAATTTAGATGTTCAGAAACCATACCCCCCCATCACCACATTTATGTATCAGCAACCTCGAGGCACAATACAGAGTCCTTCAGCCTCTATTTCTCTTTTCCTCGTCTCTTCCTCAGCTTATAGGAGCTTTTGGGAGCTGCAGCTCCTTGGTGCCGCCAGAGAGTCCTCTCCGGAAGATTCCGTCTCTAATTCCCCACTCGAACTGTTATCGTCTTCTTTTCCTTTCTCCTCTTCTTTTCCCCAGCTGAGTCTTTAAGAATTCTTTGGCTTTAAAGGCAGAGTCAATTTTTCTTTTTTATCTTTCATCTTGAAAGCCACTCCTTCCGGAAATAACAATTTGTATCCAATTGAGTTTGTCTGAAGATAAGTCACCAGCTCTTGTACTTCCTTCTCCGTTGTCTTACGTCAAATGGAATATCCTTAAGCACTAATCTCACAACAATCTCCCCAGGCAGATTATTCTTTTTTATATATCCTGAATATGATCGATACACCACATCCATTTCGCTTAGTAGTAGTTCTGCCGTCCTTTCTGTTGCTGGGGCCAACAATTCACTCATTAGCTCTTTAGGATTCTCTCCCGATTTTCCCGGCACACCCTGGAAGCGAAGGACCATGTTCGCCTTATCCATTTGCGCCTGCACCCATTTATCTTCCATTGAAGTTTGCTTTAACTCCACCTTTTGGACTTTCTTCTTTACTTTTTCCGTTGTTGCAGCCACTTCTTTGATTTTCTCACTGTCTTGCTTCATTATCTGTATCATATAATCATCTGGGTTTGCTGTGCTGTCAACTGGTTTTGCTGCACTGTCAGATTTTTGGTTACTTCCGACATTTGCTTTTTGATGTTATTCAACTGCTCCAGCAGAGGGCGCATACATTCCGCTACAGTCTTTGCTAGCTCATTCGTCACTTCCATTTTAGGGCTCTCCAGTCTTTTTACTTTTGGAATCAGCTTGTCTTTGTCCCTCTTGCCCGCCATCTTTTCCGTTTGTTTACTCTTTGTAAATGTTTTTTAAAAGTCTCTGCAATGTGCTCAATCGCTTCTCTACATTGGTGATTACATCTGAACAGTTTACTCCGCGTCTCTGCTCGCTCCACCCCTTTTTCATTTAAAAGTCCATGCGCATGGGAGGCATCCCCCCACTCGCTTTTCCTGTTCCGCTAGATGGGGTGGGGAGCGTCTTTTCTTTTAAAATTCATTTCTCTGTTGACTCATGTTCATAGCTGGTCATCCGACCACTCTTCTTTCATCGTTTTAAATGTTCGATCTCCTGCGCTTGACCTGGTTAGCTTCACTAGTGCTTAATCAGCCTCTCAGCTCGAAGAACCACTGGAGCGGAGGGGAGCCTCGATTCTCTGGCATTCCGCCATCGAAGAGGCTATCCCTCAAAGCTCCTTGGCCAGGACACTTTCGCCAGTATCCTATTTTCTCCAGGGGAACTGATCTCTGCCATCTGAAAAGCAGTTGTAATTCTGAGTGATCTTTAGCCCTCACCTGGAGATTTGCAACCATGGTTTCCCCCAACAGACACTAAGGGGAAATTTATTTTACCTCAGAACATCAACAGCAAACTGTT
>NW_015168697.1:138364-217007 GCF_001447785.1 Gekko japonicus
GGGGGGGGGAGAGGAAGAGCAAACTGTTTAGAATGTTGGCGGCAGGACTCAGGCAAAGCAGCCAGTGGATAGGGAGACCCTCTGAATGACAGATCAGAGAGCGAACTGATTTTGGAGCATGTTGGAATGTTCAGGGGAGCCCATGACCAAAATAGAATTATATATACTGGAGGATTTACGGAATTTATTTTTATTTATTTATTTATTTATAAGTATTTTTACCCCGCCCTACCCCGCAAGCGTAGTGAAGCACGGGTAGCCGGCTAGTTCTACAATATAGGCAGCTAACATTAGTGTTTTGCAGCAGAGCTTATTGTGTAAGTGAACCTCCAAAATATGCAAAATTTCTCAGTGTAGCTTTACTTCCCCTCCAACATTTTGAACAGGGCCCTTAAAATATTTCGAATACTGCATTATCTGGATTAGGTGCTTTCTTGTATGATACATAGCCTCATTCTAGCTACATCTTATTCAATGTACATGTTGCTGTAAACTTTTTCAGAGTTAAATCTACAGTAGTGGGTTAAAAATGACTACTAATCTGGCCTTCAGTATAGGTTAGGAATGTCTGTCTCCTGAACACGAAAGTTCCACTGTCAGTTGAGAGGCTTCACATTTTTACTTTAGATAAATATTCAATTGTTTTCCTCTCTCCTTTCTTCCCTGAAACTTTTACTTGTTCCAACTGCCTAAAAACAATTTATTTTATAGTTGTTTACGGAAATATGTCTTTGAAATAGCCTCAAAGCTCATCTTTAATGTTATCTAAAATTGCAGTTCTTAACTTCTGTAACTCTGCATGGAATTCTGGGTCCAACAATGTTTTGACAAAGGCACTGGGAGTGTGAAAGTATTTTTTTTTATACTGGTGACAGATAAGTGTTTTAAGATAAAGGTGGAACATAGCTTCTATTATACAGTGTTTAGCAGGGATTATGCTGAATAAAACCAGATGTAGAACTTGAAGATAATTTATTCTCAAGACTGTGCAGATCAACTCCAGCCTGAACTGGAGGGGTGCAAGTGCTAGAAGTGTAATAAAACATTTTGCTCAACTTTCCTGTAGTGCAGGACATCAATTTAAATGCATTTCGTTTCAGAACTCATTCCTCATGGTCTAATACTTTTCACTGAGAAGACTTAACAACTGTAAATAACCATTTAAAGAGCACATTTGCTGGTGTAATGATCCCAGTTAATTAGCTAATGGATAACATCCATCCTCAAGTCAAATATAACATTATCCTCAAATGCTTTTAGGTACCAAAACTTTTATAATATATAAAACCAAAAGTTCATATTCTGTTCAGTTGTTTAGAGAATATAATTGACTAGAGGAGTGCCTGCTTGGTCTGTTCACCAACCCTGTAAGTTACTGCATTTGCAATATTTAACATTAGTTTGAATGTGGAATGAGCAGTTCTGCCTCCTGCCAAAAGATCTGCAGCAGTACTGGATGAAGCAACAGCAAGAGCCACCATCCTTCTTGCAAATTGTAAAAAAAATTAGATTTAAAGAAATATCATACCCCTCCTCTCTCCATGACCTGTAATGGCTTGCATTGTTCTCCTCTCCTTCTCTGTTTTATCCTTACTTCAACCTTTTTAGGCTGTTAATATAAGAATAGGTCCAAAGTCACACAGCAAGCTTCTGTGGCAGAAGGGGGATTCAGAACTGGGTCTCTCAGATCCTACTCTAACCACTATATCACACTGGCTTGGATAGCTCAGGGAGATTCTTAAAACTTTGTTCAGTAAAGAGGAGATAAATTTCATCCTCCCTGTCTGTGCTTAGGGCTTGCCAAGTGGGGGCGGGGGGCAGGGAAACCCCCACTTTGGAGGCCCGATTTCCACCGTGGCTTAATCGGGCCCCGGGGGGAACTCTGCTCCCCAAAGCTGCGTCACCGGAGGTGACGCAGCCACATCACTCACGTTGGGGGCATGGCCCAGATCGTCGGGGGAAAACCATATGGTTCCCCCCCCGACAATCTAAGCCACACCCCCAACGTGAGTGTCGTCGCACGTCACTTCCGTTGACGTGCTGGAGGCGCGCATGCGCACATCCGGAGCCGGCTCCCGGAGCTGGCGGAGCCTCCCCTGCCGGTGAGTTAAAGGGACTTGGCAACCCTATCTGTGCTACCTTTCTCTCCGCTTTGGACCAAAAGTGGCTTACATTGTTCCCTGTTTTTCCCCTTGTGATAACCCTGTGACGTATGTCTGGCTAAGAGTGTACATGACTGGCTCAAGGTTAGTAAGCAACATTCAGTGGTAGAGTGAGGGTTCAAACTTGGTTCTACTTGATCCTAGTCTGATAGGTCAGGGAAGTTGTTAAACTACTGTTGTTTTATAATAGAAGGGATGTTTTCTACACTTGCTGCCTGCCCTTCTTGGCTTCTTGTGAGCAAATCTTCTATTGCAAACACTATGTACATTGGATTTGAAAAAGTCCAGTTAATACGTTTTATAAAAAAAATGACTATAGTAATGAAAATGTAGCTACAGGGAGCTTATCTATATATAACTATAAAATACTGTCCAGACTTTTTCTAAAAAAACCCAAAACAAACCCATTCATTTGATATGAAAACTTAATAGTATGAAATAGAGAGTTGGCCAAAAAGACCAGCACAACCACTTTTAACTCTATAAGGGGAAGCTTCTCTGAAATGAAGGGACATGTGAAGAGGAAGTCCTTTTGTGGATCAAAAACTGGCTAATTAATAGGAAAGAGAGTGTAAATGGGCAATTTTTTCAGTGGAAGGTGGTAAGCAATGGGGTACCGCAGGGCTCAGTACTGGGTCTGATGCTTTTTAACTTGTTCATTAATGATTTGGAGTTGGGAGTAAGCAGTGAAGTGGCTAAATTTGTGGATGACACTAAATTGTTCAGGGTGGTGAGAATCAGAGAGGATTGTGAGGCACTCCAAAGGGATCTGTCGAGGATGGGCGAGTGGGCGTCAACGTGGCAAATGGGGTTCAATGTGGCCAAGTGCAAAGTGATGCACATTGGGGCTAAAATCCTAACTCACCAAGAGAGAGATCTTGGAGACGTAGTAGATAACTCACTGAAAATGTTGAGACAGTGTGCGACTACAATAAAAAAGGCCAACACTATGCTGGGGATTATTAGGAAGGGAATTGAAAACAAATCAGTCAGTATCATAATGCCCCTATATAAATCGATGATGCAATCTCATTTGAAATACTGTGTGGAATTCTGGTCACCACACCTCAGAAAGGATATTATAGCATTGGAAAAAGTGTAGAAAAGGGCAACTAGAATGATCAAAGGGTTGGAACACTTTCCATATGAAGAAAGATTAAAGCACTTGGGTTTTTTTAGCTTGGAGAAACAACGGGTGAAGGGTAACATGATCTAGCTTTGCAACATTATGCATGGGTCAGAGCAAGTAGAGAAAAAAGTACTTTTCTCCCTTTCTTACAATATAAGAACTTGTGGGCACTCAATAAAATTGCTGAGCAATCAGGTTAGAATGGCTAAAAGGAAGTACTTCTTCACCCAGAGTGATTCGCACATGGAATTCACTGCCACAGGAGGTGGTGGCAGCTATAAGCATGGACGGCTTCAAGAGGGAATTGCATAAACATAGGGAGCAGAGGTCCATCAGTGGCTATTAGCCACAAGGTATAGATAGGCACTCTCAGGCTGGGGCAAGTGGTGCACTGTATTCTTGGTGCTTGGGAGGGGCAACAGTGGGAGGTTTTCTAGTGCCCTGGCCCCACTGGTGGACCTTCTGATGATACCTGGTACTTTTGACCACTGTGTGGCAGTGTTGGACTGGATGGGCTATTGGCCTGATCCAGCATTGGCTTCTCTTATGTTTTTACAGATACACAGCTGATATTCATTAAAAAAGATTCTCATATTCATTTGGGTCTTTTAAGCAACATTATTTTGAGTGGGATCTCTTAAGCCACAGGCTAGTTCCTTGATCATCAGATATGATTGGTTTAATAGGAAAACAGGTTTTAGTTTAAAAAAATGTTTTTAGCATTGTAAAATTAGCCAAAATGATCCTCTGGTTCTGGTAGCCAAAATGTTGAATTATCATAGGTTTTTGTGGATATGTGATAGGTTTGCTTTTGTTTAAAATTATCTTATTTTGCACTGTATCATCTGGGTTGTTCCATAGGAGACAACATTTTTACAAAACAATTAAGTTTTGAAAGTCGGAGGAAACCTGCACTGTATCATCTGGTTGTTCCATAGGAGACAACATTTTTACAAAACAATTAAGTTTTGAAAGTCGGAGGAAACCTGCACATCTTAAGCACTGATATAAACTGATCAGGTCATATTGATCATATGATCAGGTCATTTTGACAAGCCTTTGATGTCTGCCTGGTTAATGATGATGAGACAAGGAAGTACCAAAAGCTGTTGAGACAGTGAATTGAATTGGTTTCTAAAAATAAATGGCTTCATCAGGATGGACTGCAACATATAGGATGTTTTTTATGCTACTGTTTGAATTTTATGCTGCAAGGTAGTTGCCATCTAACACCAAGGTATTCAGTATATTAAACAGAAAGCTTCTTTGTTTTCTTGTTGCTGAGCTAAAGAGACTGTACTGCATAGTCAATTCTTTTAATAATTTGGTAAACCTTTATACGTTTCTGTAAAGTCTGATTTTCTTGTGTGCATCCAACCTTCGGGACCCACAGGTCTGGGAAGTTGTTAAGGGGTACCACATAGGGAACCAGGAGCAATAACCCAGGGGGAATCGGCAGGGGTCTCTGGCAAGTTTCTAAATAAAAGTTTTTTCTCAATATAGCTAAATATAACACCATCATATATTGAGATCTTTAAATAAGTGTGTGTGTGTGTGTGTGTATAAATAAATATAATCTGGATCAGGGTAGGGCAGTGCTGCTGTTATTACTTGATCTGACAGCAGCATTTGACACGGTCGATTATGATCTATTGACCCACTGCCTTGCTGATGTAGGAGTTCAGGGGACTGCCTTGCAATGGTTTTCCTCCTTTCTCCATGGTTGGGACAGAGGGTGGCGCTGGGCGAGAGGACCTCCCTGCGATACCCACTGGAATGTGGAGTGGCACAGGGGGCAATTCTCTCACCAATGCTATTTAACATCTATATGCACCCCCTTGCCCAGTTAGTCCGGAGGTATGGGCTGGGTTGCCATCCATATGCAGATGACATCCAGATCTATCTGTTATTGGAAGGCCATCTGTTCTCTGCCCCTGATAACTTGGCCGAGGCTTTGGAGGCTGTGGCTGGGTGGTTGCAACAGGGTCGGTTGAAGATAAATCCATCGAAGTCAGAGGTCCTATACCTGAGTTGGAAGGGAGGGGATATGGAAGGGAGAGGATATGGGTATCAGGCTCCCCACGCTGGAAGGGGCAACTTTGGTGCCGGCCCAGAAGGTGAAGAGTCTAGGAGTGACACTGGATGCCTCTTTTTTATGGAGGCCCAGGTTACTGTAGCTGCCCGATCTGTCTTTTTCCATCTTCTGCAGATTAGATTGCTGAAACCCTATCTCTCCCCCCAAGACTTGGCTATAGTGACCCATGCGGTGGTCACTTTCAGGCTTGACTACTGTAATTCGCTCTATGCGGGCTTACCCTTGAGGCTGACCCGGAAATTACAGCTGGTGCAAAATTTATTTATTTATACATTTGATTTATATACCGCTCTAACCCCGAAGGGTCTTTGAGCGGTTTACAGGCAAGCTTCAAATACAATTCAATTCCCTATCTAAGGCCACATAGTACAGGGATGGGGCTGCCTACCGGCACCCAGGTGGCAGGGCTAGTTGTTCTCCGGCTTCTTCCTCCAGGCGGTGGCACGCCTGCTAACATCGACGCCTATGTAGACTCACATTTGGCAGGTACTTCACCAATTGCATTGGTTCTAGTAGAGTTCTGGGTCCGTTCCAAGGTGTTGGTAATAACCTTTAAAGCTTTATACGGCCTGGGACCAACATATCTGAAGGACTGCCTCTTCCTGTATATGCCCTGAAGAGCATTATGCTCTAAGGATCAACACCTCCTGGTAGCCCTGGCCCGAAATACTTCCATCTTGCCTCGACCAAAGCCAGGGCTTTTTCTGCCCTAGCCCCTGCCTGGTGTAACATGCACCCCACTGAGATCAGGGGCCTGCGGGATTTACTTCAATTCCGCAGGGACCTACAAGAAGGAGCTGTTCTGCCAGGCCTTTGGCTGAGGCTGCGGAAGTCCATATATGGCCTCCCTGAGGTGTTTATCATTCTGTTAACAACTACTGGTTATGGCCAGGAACCTCCCACAACCAGAACATTTCTGTGTTATCAGCTGTAACCACCATTTTAATATTTATGATGATGTTTTAAATTTGATTTTATTGTATTTTGTATAAATGAAGTGTTACCCACCCTGAGCCTCCCTCTGGGAGGGGTGGGCTATAAATGTTAATAAATAAATAAAATCAGTCATATTTAGAGGAAGAAATGATACAATGAAGAATGCTGTCTTTCATTCAGCTACTGAATATTTACAATGCACAATTCTGCAATTCTGTAATAAGTAGTTGAACTCCACACATCTCTGAAGTATTGGTGGTATAATTTTGGTGGGGGGTTGCACGCATGCGTTAACTCGGCAGGACGCCTGGCTCCGAGCTCTCTCCAAACACTAAGGTATTTATAGCTTAAACAACTGCAAACAACTTCAAGCCTAGCATATAATTAGGTGCTAAACATTAAACAACAGCTGTGCCAAGCCAGAAGGTTAGAGATAAGAGTTTACTCACTCTATTTCAGCAAGCAAACGCAGCGAAATAAACGGCCGGCTTGTTGAGCCCTAATTAACGTCTAACGATGGCAAGATCGATTAAGGATCTCTGAGCAAATATCAGTGTTGCAGAATACTTTTCTTCAATCTCAAGATAAGATTTCAGAAGAGATTAAAGCGGTAAGACAGGACTTGGCTGAGTTAAAGAAAGATATATCCCATATAAAAAAAATTGCTGACTTTGCGAAGAATAAAGCTTTACAAAATGAGCAGAAGATCAATGTTTTGGTTGGCCAGATGGCAGATATTTCTGATAGAAATCGTCGAGCTAATCTAATTATTTCTGGAATCTCTGAGGAGATAGCAGCCAAAAACCTGGAGGAAACACTAAGGAGCTGGCTGGAGGCTCAGGCCATTAAGATTCAGCCAGAAGATATTGAGAGGGCACACCGTCTCCAGGGGAGAAGCAGGGGAGGAGCCCCACGGGACGTTATTATTAAGTTCTCTAGGGAAAAAAAACAACAGGAAATATATAAAGAGCTAAAAAAGAAGACGGATTTAAGCTTCAAGGGCAGGAAAATTTGGCTCAAACGCGATTTTTGTCAAGAAACTCTGAAGAAAAAAAGTCTGATGCGCCCCTATGCCCAAAAACTTTACTCAAACAATATAAAATTCACATGGGGCTACCCAGCCACAATAATTATATTTCAAGAAGGGAAGAGGCTTATGGCACGGAATGCTCAGGAGGCCAAAGAACTGCTTAGAAAATTTGGCATAAACGATGAAGATGTAAGAGAACAGGAAATGGAAGAAGGCCCAGACCTAGAAGAAGACACAGACGCGGAGGAAGGAACGTCAGACAGAGGGGGGAAAAGGCCCAGGACAGAGGCATTTGAAGGAACCACCTAAAGGGAAGTACCCACTCAATTTTAAGCTAATGTATATATTATAAGTAGTAAGGGGGAGGAGGGGATGTGTGCACTCCATGAAGTGGAGAGAGGAGAGGAATTGTTCTCTCAAGGGGATTTCTCTACCACAGGGGGAGGGGAAGGGGAAGGAAATGTTAATTAAGGGTTTGGGAAAATTGCAGCCATGGGGACTAAAAGCCCAGAACCATAAAGAGTATGGATAAAACAATAACCTTGCTTTCTCTGAATGTCAATGGCTTATCCTCCAACCTTAAAAGGTTTAGGATAGCTAGGATAGCAAAGGAACAAAAGGTAGATATATTATGTCTTCAGGAAACTCACAAGAAAAAGAAGGACAGAAAGCCATTGTTGGCTCACCCATCCTGGGAGATCTTAGCAGAAGCCAGATGTAATAACAAGAGCAAAGGGGTAGCAGTATTGATACACAAGAAAATTAAAATAGAGGATGTGGAGAGAGAGACAGATGGGAATGGTAGGTACTTACTAGTAAAGTTTAAAATAGAAGGTAAGAAGTACACAATAATAAATATTTATGCGCCAAATAAAGGACAAAAGAAATTTCTGGGGAAAATATTTAAAAAAACTAAACAATTTTCAGAGGGCGAAATTATTATAGCGGCGGATTTAAATTTGGATTTAACAAAAGATAAATCAATGAAGCTAGGGAACTGGGGCCTGATAGAGGCTCACGAGTCTATGGGGTACCACCCCAAACCTACACATATATCAAGCAGACACAAAACAGCATCATGTATAGACTACATAATTTTGGGAAAGAATAATAATACGATTCTTAAAGATATTAAGACCCATCAGATATGGATCTCGGATCACGCTCCAATTAGCATGGTAATAGAACTCACACAACAACCAATAGATAGAACTTGGAGATACAACAATTTGATAATGGCCAAAGAAAGGGATAGACATTACATAGCAGAGCAGATAAAGTTATACTTTGAGGAAAACAGAGGAACAGTACCTATAAATGTATTATGGGATGCAGCAAAAGCAGTGATAAGAGGGCATTGCATAAAGAAAGAAAAGCTCCTAAAAAAGCAATGGTACCAGGGAAGGCAAGCCAAAATTCAAGAATTGGGGACTTTACAAAGTAAATTAATGCACAAATATAACCCTATGATACAGAATCAAATAATAGAAATCAGAAAGCAATTGGATGCACTAGACTCGACAACATTATGGAAAAGGGAAGCTATGGTGAAAAATGAATATCAAAGAAATAGTATTAACACATCAAAAAGATTAGCAAAATACCTGCAAAATAGGAAGGAAAAGCAAAGGGTAAAAAGCATAAAGGTGAATGGCCAAAAAACTCAACACCCTATAGAAATAAGAGAGGCGTTCGCGACTTACTATAAAAATCTATATGCGAAAAGAGACACTGCAGTCTTTACAGAAGAGGTCAAAACTACACTGAAGGAAGAGGAGCAAAGTAAATTACAAGAGGAAATTACCATACAAGAAATAAAAGATGCAATTAAGGAACTCAGAAAGGGGAAATCCCCGGGTTTAGACGGGTTTACAAGTGAATTTTATAAGGAAATGGTAGAAATATTAACCCCAGAGCTACATATGGTCTTCAATGCGATCTTGAGGGGGGAGAAAGCCCCAGACTCATGGAGACAAACAGAAATAATAGTAATCATGAAACCAGGTAAAGACCCGGAAGAAGTAGGTTCATACCGTCCCATTAGTCTCCTTAATCAAGATTATAAGATCTTTGCTAAAATCTTGGCAAACAGAGTAAAGAACATCATACCTAATATAATAAAAGAAGATCAATATGGGTTTATTAAGGGGAGGAATATTGCTCATCCGATTAGGAACATAATAAACGTACTGCAACATAGTCAACAAAAAAAATTAGCCCTCCTAAAACTGGATGTCTATAAAGCTTTCGATACCCTCTCTCAGGGATTTTTGTGGCAGGTTATGAGAAAGTACAAGATGGGAGATAATTTTATAAAAGCAATCCAGGAAATATATAGAGATGGGAAAGCAGTGGTTAAGGTTAACAATGACAAATCACAAACATTTCAGATTCAGAGAGGAGTTCGACAGGGCTGCCCACTCTCACCACTTCTATTTACCATAGCGATAGAACAGCTAGCTGAGAGAATAAGAAATAGTGTAAGGATAAATGGTCTCAAAGCAAAGAAGGAAGAAATGAAAATTAATTTATTTGCAGATGACATTATAGTGGTTATGTCAAATCCCCAAGAAGCGATGAAAGAGATTAAAATTATACTAGAGGATTATGAGTGTTTCTCAGGTTTAAAAGTAAATATGGCCAAATCAGAAATCATGTACCTTAATGTGAATAAAGAAGAAAAAAAAGAAGTAAACAAAATTACAAGTATCGGTATGGGAACTAAAAGGTTTAAATACTTAGGGATAGTGATACAAAAAAAGATTGATAGAATCGCGGAAAGTAACTACAACATAATATGGAAGAAAATAGAAAAAGATATGAGAAAATGGAAAAACAAAACGCTAGGGCTCTCCACTAGAATTAGAAGTGTTAAAATGTTCTGGCTACCCAAATTAATATATTTATTTCAGGCGATACCACTAGAAGCACACAGTAAAAAGCTAGAACAATGGAACAGAGTGATTAGAGAATGGGTATTTGGGAGCAAGAAGTACAGAACCCAAAAGAGATTGATATATAGTCCCAAAGGGGAGCTAGGGTGGGGAGTCCCGGAGCTTAACAGCTATTATGAAGCCTTCCAAATAAAGTCCCTATTAGAAATAGGCGAAGGGGAAGAGCAAAAATGGGTTAGATTTGAGAACGAGATCAATAATCACATTGGCTGCTGGGGGCCTCTTTGCAAAGTCACAAAAATAGACCTCAAACTAACCAAAGGTCCCAGACATGCAGCCTTAGAAGCGTGGAATAAGTGGCAGGAGTTATGGCTAAGAAAAACTTCAAGCTGGGCACCATTAAAATCTATAAACAAGGATATAACAGGTAACGAATGGTGGGAATGGCTAAAAGCTAAAGGGTATTATAGGATGAAAGATATGTTTAGAGGAGGCAATCTAAAACCCATACAGGAGATAATAGAAGAGGTGGGCAACCAACATTGGTTAAGAATAACTGGCCTGTATAGTAAGGTTAAAAAGATAAAGGAAAAAGAGAAATGTTGGCTAGAGGAACCAATAGAAACATTATACAAAGAGATGCAAAAGTCAAAACAAGGGCTAGCAGGGAAAATTTACAAGGAAATGACATCAAATGTAGATAAGTCAATATTGTATTTACAAAACACTTGGGCCAAAGAAGGTCAGATAACAGATAGTATGGCAAGAAAAATAATGAAAGGAACTGAGGAAATTAAAGTAATCAAATTTAATGAAATGGAGCATAAATTTCTTACCAAATGGTATAAAACACCAGCACAAATTGCAAACATGTTCCCAGGTATGAGCCCTAGATGTTGGCATTGTAAACAATCGAAGGGATGGTATTCCCATATGTGGTGGGAGTGCCCAGAGGTCAGAGTATTCTGGACAAAGATATTACAAATTATAAATAAGACATGTAAAGTATCATTACACATTAACTTTAATTTAATGCTAATGAGTATAGTAGGTAATCCAGCAATAAGCAAAGAGAACCAAGCTTTGTTTAAAGCCCTGATACTAGCAGGCAAAGCAGTAATAGCTCTAGGCTGGAAGAACAAAAATAAATGGACAGTAGAAATCTGGCATAATTATTTGTTTGATCTCATACAGTCCGACATAATCGAAAAACTGGAACGTAAGGCCACATGGAAAGACAAGACTACGGAGATCACGATGAAGTGGAAGACCTACCTGGAATGGATACCGACAGAAGGAAGAAAAGACATTCAGAGCAAGATTCGGACTTTGTGCCCGTGGCTGGGAATATAGGACTAAAGCACCGGGATAGCATAGGGGGGAGGGGGGAGGGGGGAGGGAAAAAACTATTATGAAAACGCATGGTTAAAAGATAATATGTAAAAACTGTGTAAAACAATTTAAAAAATAAATATTTAAAAAAAAAAAAAAGGTGGTATAATTTTGGTAATTTAAACTTGGTTTAATGTATACATGTTTTTCTTAAACATACATCATAACAAACATAAACCTGAGCCTGCTTTGCGGGGAAGGTGGGGTATAAATCTGACAATAAATAAATAAATAAAATATTTTTTTGGGAAATACAGGACTTGCTATAATTCTTGAGGTTATGTAAATATACTGGGCTGGTGCTTAACATAGTTCAAACAGAATCAAAATGTAGGATATTTCATTAATTGCCTCTATTGCCATTTCCTCCAGAATATCTGGCTGTGTTACAGAACTACTACACATACATGAAACTTTGTGCAGTCATGCAAACTGTGATGGCCTGCACTTTTAAAAAACTTAGAAGTGCTGTACAAACAGCTAAAGGACTGTGTAGGGTTAGTTCTTCACAGAGTCAGGGAGCCTTGAGTGACAGGCTGTTCCAACAGATCTGATTGGTTAGCACCAGCTGATCGGAGAGAGACTTTTAATTTCTGAATTGGATGCTGAGGAGAATTTAGTCAGATTTCTGCTTTGACTGAGTTGTGTCTGATTTTAGCCCTAGCTGAGAAGAGCTGAGTACTGACGGTTTCGGAATTCAGCCCTGACCAAGAGCAGTTTAACACAGATAGGAGAACTGGAGGAAAGTTGGCAAGGAAGTTTGGGAAATAGGTGAAGACTCCCATTCATGTCAAGGAAAGGGGATAGATCCTCCAGAGAGAGAAGAAAATTCCCTTCCCAGTCAAAAAGGGAGTTAGCTCTGAAGAGTGCAGAGATCCCTGGTCTGGTGGGGTTATAAATTGCCTGTAGAAACCTTAAGATTTAGTTAAAAACTCAACATGAGTACTGGCGTTTCAAGAGAAGGGTATTTGGGTACTGGAAAGCGTGTATCAACCTTCTGGAAACCAAAAGAGTCAGAGAATACTCAAAGGAATACTAGAGTGTTCGGGGAAAACACTGGAACAAAAACCTCTCAACATAAAGATTTAAGTAACCGTGAATACCTTAAGAAAGTCTCATTAGTCTGAAGTTACTATTGAAAGATAGGGGAACAAAGAGGGGAACAAAAACTTAACTCCCAAAAATGAACCAAGAACCTGAAAGGTTAAATGGATACAAATTATGGGGCCTTATTTTAAAATCACTAAATACACAACATAAATATTACAAATTATCAAAATACATTTGTTTTTTATAATTTGTAATATTTATGTTGTATATTTATTGGTTTTAACATCCCCCCCCCCCTAGTTTGGATCCATTTAACTTTTCAGGTTACTATTGATTGTTCATTTGGGGCATAGTACTAAAGAAAGTTCAAAGATTTTGTGCATACATACACTTTGTTTTAGAACCCGACTTGAATGCCAAAATCAGAGCCAGTTCAGAAACATGACATTACCTCCGCCAAAATGTCCTTGTATTTAATGAAGAGAGAATCACAGTTTATTATACTGAGGTTTTTTCAGTGGGAAAGTGAAAAGGCCAATTAAAGCTGTTCAATAGTAAATTTGGATTTCTTTCTTTCTTTTTTGCAAAAAGGAACTGACCCATACAGGAATCAAACCCACAACCTTGGCATGATCAGCACCACGCTCTAAACACCTGAGCTAATCGGCCATTCTTGGAAATAGGTCTCTTATTTTCCTCTTGTAGAAAACAAGTGGGATTTAATGATGTGGCAGCTTTATTTCTAAATCAGGTTCAAGTCAGCAGAGTCCCACTTATTTTAGCTGGCTGCAGGGAGGAGAGACAAAAAAAAAAATCACCCTCTCCTGCACAAAAGAGCGATGGATCCTTTGAATCCGAGCCTCTGTGTCAGTCAATAAGAGTCCCTTCAGTTAATTCAGAGTGTGGCTCGAAGGAGGCCAGTTGCATCTCTGGGTGGGTGGACTGGGCGAGGGGGGCCTTTGTTTGCCAAAACTATACTTAAACACATATTGCTAGACTGAACCCACTGGTAAAAAAGCCCAAAAATTTAAATGAAGGGGGGAGGATGGCAGAAGTGCAGAGTGGGCGGAACAACTTGAATGCGGGCATGGGAGTGGCCTCCGAGGGTTGGGAAAAGAGTGGGGGGGGGATCTGAGGGAACCTGTATGTCTTTGAATTACCCTCAACTTGGAAGTGAAATAAGGGGAAAACCATCACAAAGCCACTCTCAGAAACCCCAGGAAAACAGTGGCCAGAAAGTGAACCGAGCACTGAAGGGAGGAAAATAAATGCTGAATTTGGGGGGGGGGGCTGATGGCCATGCACGGTGAAAGCGAGGAAAAGCACCCATGCATAAAAGGCTTGAATTCTTCCCCCCTTCCAGTGAGGACCTTTTCACAAGACATTTTGATTAAAGTCACTTTCTCTTTTTAACAGGAATCCATAATTGATGACTCATGACATTACTATTTTCAAGCTATTAACTCAACAATAACAGTGTTAATTGGCTTTTAATTAAGGCTGTAATGCTAATAGAACACTCTGGAAACCTTCAGCTTTTAAGCATAAATGATGATACTTCAACTTCACAAAAAGTGCTGTTGTTGAAATAATCAGAATATGAAGACCATAATTAATTGAAGACATTTTAAAAACCAAGAACATAAAACATACAAAATACATACTTCTGTGAATATTAAATGCAAACCAGAGACTTGTAAAACGGTGTTAGCTCTTAAATTTACAGAGCCACACCAAGGGCACAATCTTTTAAAGACAAGACAGACTTTGGCAAATTTTAACTGGATAGTTACAGAAGATAATAGATGTTGATATATTTCATATGGTTTTGTTTCGATATATTGTTGATATACTGAGATATGGAATGGGACATTTTAAGTTTCAGGTGTTAATTAGAGGCCCCGGTCACACGGGAGGATTTGCCCCGCGAAACGGACGGATTGAGGGCACATTAAGCAGGCGCGATCATACAGCAACATCTGGGAAGCATAGCGGACCCGTCACCAACCCGTACTGTCGACCCGAAGAAGCGGATTTTAAAAGTACCAGCAAAAGTATAGTAGCATCCGGAAAACGCGGGTCGCAGGTGAGCGTTGGATTGCGGAAGCGGAGTTAATCTGGCATATCCGGCACGCGCATGCGTCCCGTCACACCGGATGTGACCGTCTGGTGCCGAGCTCCGCATGTCTGATCGCACCATGCCTGTTATTCTTGGCCTTTGATGTGCTTCATCATCGCCGTGTGATCGCTGGCTATCGGCGTATGTGCGGCACCTCGGGGAACCATATGATCAGGCGCTAAAATGCCTCCCTTCCACTGCGGATATTCCCGCTTGTGTGACTGGGACCAGAATTTATCATTTTAAAGAGAGCCAGTTTGGTGTAGTGGTTAGAGTGGCAGCCTCTAATCTGGAGAACTGGGTGTGATTTGCCACTCCTTCACATGAAGCCAGCAGGGTGACCTTGGGTCAGTCACAGCTCTTTCAGAACTCTGTCAGCCCCCCAAATAAGTCTAGCTCACCACAAAAGAGCTCGAACTTAAGGCTGCCAGATAATCTTCAGATCTCCTGGCTATACTACACACAATGCCATACAATAATTATTATTCTCATTTTTAAATGGTTGCTCTTAGGCAAAGTCCTGTGTCAGCCTGATTGGCTCTGGTGATGTGAATTGTTGGAAATGGTCAATGGTGAGGTAGTAACATATGCTAGTGTCCCTAGGTTATTCAGGATGGCAAACAAACATTGAAGAGTGATGAGTGGAGTTGTCATGATCCTAGGCCTGTAGTAGTGTGGTCTACAGGCTCTATGGAGTCCTAGTGGCTCTAGGGAAGCCTGTGGGCCTATGTTTCCCACATCACTCTTTGGACCCTGTGATTGGCTATCAGGGGATTTGGAGGGAAAACGTACACCAGTAGAATGGTAGAGGGTGTTGCCTGGGAAGAAATGATAAAAGGCCTTTCCCAAAGAGGGAGGTGGTTCACTCCTAGGAAGCAGAGCTGGTGTGAGCTGCTGCAAGAGGAGGGATCCCTCATCCAAAAGGGGTCAGTCAGTTTGAGGCTGAGAGATATGCTAGGGTTTCTTATTTTGCTGGTTTACCTACCTTTACGTGCTCATTTTCGTACATGTTATTAAATTACAGTATTGTTAAATCTCTTTAATAAAAATAGTTTGTTACTCTGCCTGGGTCCTCACACCTCATCCGGTCACTTATAAGAGGAAACCTACTAGAAAATGAGTGTATAAAGGGGTAGGGTGAGTGCTGTGTTCCCTCCCGAGGAGACACATACCAGAGTGGTGGTAGCCATTAGAGAACCTTCCTAGCAGCTGCCCATGACAGGAGTGTTGGGGGGAATAATTATAAATAATGTATATGGGCAATGGTACAAAAAATCCCTCCCCCCAATTTTGCAATTGATATCTATTTTGGTTGTCTTGGCAAGAAATCGGAATTCCTAGTGGAAAGATCATTGCAATAGAAATTTTAAAAGTACTTTGGGAATTTATGAAAAACAAAATATTCAGTTAGAGTATAAATACCTTTGTTCATCTCAGAATACTCTAGGCAGTGCTGAATATTGAGTCTCAGAAAGTGGCAACTGAAAAGGGTAGAGAAATGGTCAGGTGATTGGAATATCTTCCTTATAGAAAATGTATTTAGTCTATAAAATTTTATATGTGGAAGAAGATATATAATTATGTAGTAGAGAGAGGAGGCGGAGTTTCCATACCTTAGTTTTGTGGTATGTTCAGTTTCTCAAAACTAGTTTCATACAATATATAATTTTATTAAGTATGGATTTCACTACTACAGTATATGGTGATTCCTACTAGGTCAGATAGTTTACAAAAGTATAAGAGACACTTTAATAGGAGATAGGTCTCTCATACTGACTGTGATAGTAAATGAAATTTCAGTTGTTAACAATCATATCGTATTGCATGTGAGTGTGGAATGTATTGACTGAGCCTATTTCAGTATTAAAATCTGTATGTTTCACAAAGGATAAATTTCGGTCAAATAGCTATGCAAATCACATAGAACTGAAAACCATTTCTAAGCTTTCTGTCCAAGTCCTGGAAAACCATCTGCAGCTGGGGGGGGGGGGAGGGGCACAGCTCAGTGGCAGAGCATCTGCTTGGCCTGCAGAAGGTCCTAAGTTCAGTCCCTGGAGTCTCCAGATAGAAAGATCAGGAAGTAGGTGATGTGAGAGACCTCCACTTAAGACCATGGAGAGCCACCGCCAGTCTAAGTAGATAGTTCTGACTTTGATTGGTCAAGGGTCTGATTCAGTATAATGCAGTATGTGTTCCAGTTGTAAATAGCATTTAAAAAGTTGAGGAAGAATCACCATGTCTGTCTTATTATTGTTTTTTTTGGTACTAGGCAACTAGGCCCTAGGCCCAAAGGGCACTATAACAGGAAATCTCCTAAAGAGATTAAGTAATCCCCATTTTTTTGACCAATTTTTGGGGAAGCTTGCAGGCCCAAATAATTTAAAGCTCAGTCAGACCCTCTTTTATACACGGTAGTTTTTCATGAGTTGCTGTTCCATTAAATATTTTGAGATTTTATTTAACAAACCCATTATAATGATATTCCCTTTTCATATACTTTTAATAAAATGTGGGGCTTTGCTTCTGCTGACATTATCTGGATTTCTGCTGTGATGTGAATATCAATGATTTTGCAAAGACAGCAGTTCTCCTTGATGTTGTTTTTAGGTAGGTTCTGTGTTGTTAACTTGCAAAGTACATACACTGGTGAATATGGTTTTCCTATGTCAGCAGTCTTCAGATGCTTAAAAAAAGCACAGTAATTCATCTCTCGGAAAGTGTGATCAAGAGAAGTTTAAAACAAATTTAATGGATCTGGCTACTGGGGAGTATGTGATAAAAGATCCTTTTTTTCAAAATCTGGTGTAAATGAAATGCAACGCAGATTAATATATGTAATACATATTACTGGGTTTTTAGGGGACCATGTAATTTAGAGCCTACTTGCCATAATCATCAAATATCTGTATAATTGGATGGATGCAAAACTCCTCAAGGCTTGAATTTTTTTTCTGTGTAACCTCAATCTTCCTGTTATCCAAAGATTGTAATGTCTTGACATATTTTAGTGCCTGGAGGGCTGATAAAAATAGATATTACTTTGATACTAGTGAAATTCCACAAGGCTATCCAGTAGAGATTTGTGAAGACTTGTCTTCATCATCAGATGTTAGCGTAGATAATTTGGACAAATATTATGCCCAATTTGCAAGCCATTTTTTAAAGATAAAATTGCTTACATTTTTTCTGGCTTGGATTCCACTTGCTCCTGCTGAGTATTATGAAAACTTAGTTTAGCTGTGCTTTCTTGCATAGGTTAATGTTGTGGTTTTAGGATTCTGACAAATTGTTTGGAGGATGGCTGCTGCACTAGCTGCCCATTCATTTCTGGGGGCCAAGTCCAGGAGCACCCCAAAACTACAAACCTGCTCTTTTAGGTGGAGTGCTACGCCATCCAGATCAGAAGATATCCCATTTCCTGGGCCAGACATTCCCTCCCATCAGTAGCACCTTTGTTTTGCCATGGTTAAGTTTATTAGTCTTCATCCATTCCAAAACTACTGCCAGGTACCTGTTCAGAGTTTCCACAGCCTTCCTAGGATTTGCTGGAAGTGTGAAATAAAGCTGAACAAGTGGAGACCCACAAGAAACTTGCGGGATTGTTATCCTATTCCTCACACCTTTGCTTCCTCCTGTCTCCCTCTACCTCTCTCACACCCTTCCTTCCTTCCTTCCTTCCTTCCTTCCTTCCTTCCTTCCTCCCTCCCTCCCTCCCTCCCTCCCTCCCTCCCTGTATGGTTTGGAGGGTGAAGTCTATGGCATTATACTGATCTGTAGTTCCTCCCTTCCTCAAATCCCACCCTCCCCAGGCTCCACCCCTCAAATGTCCAGGAATTTCCCAGCCTGGAGTTGGCAACACAATTTCCTTCCCACCCAACAGCCAACCTACATTTATCTGCCTTTCTGTCTCCACACCCCTCCCCCACAGCCTCTATCTAAGAAAATTACAGTCTTTCTCCACAGTGGGGACCAAAGCAGCTTACATTATTCTCTCCTCTTTTTTATCTGCACAACAACCCTGTGAGGTTGGCTAGGCTGAAAGTATGTGATTGGTCCAAAATCACCCAGTCAGCTTCCACCGCAAGATGGGGATCTGAACCTGGGTCTCGCAGACCCTAATCTGAAGCTCTGTTACATCACACTGGCTTTCATAGGGTGGCTGCTGATTAACAGTAGCAAGCAGCTGGGCCTAATTGAGTCATGCAAATCAAGTGGTATCAAGTCACCCAGAGGGTGCTGCCTAGGGATGCCAGCCTCCAGGTGGGACCTGGGGATGCCTGGAATTACTGCTCATCCAGACTACAGAGATAACTTCCCATGGAGAAAATGGATGCTTTTGTAGGGTGGACTCTGGCATTGTACCTCACTGAGGTCCCTGTTATCCTCAGGCTCCACCCGCAAATCTCCAGGAGTTTCCCAGCCAGTATCTGGCAACCTTACCCACCATTCGCTGCCGGTGGCCGGGGAGGACCTGGCAACCCTAAACTGCTGCCAGGCCTAGGGTTGCCAACCTCTAAGTGGGGCCTGGAGGACCACCCCCCAGAATTACAACTGAACTCAAGACAGCAGAGAGCTGTCTCCCTGGAGAAAATGGCTGCTTTGGAGGGTGGACTCTGTGGCATTATACCCAGCTGAGGCCTCTCTTTTCCCCAAACCCAGCTCTTCTTACAGTCCATCTCAAAACCTCTAGGGATTCCCCAGGCTGGCACTGGCAACCCTTGTCAGGCCTGGCCCCAAGGCGCTCCCTCCCTCAGAAGCCAAAAGAGGCCAGAAGGGCCCTTTCCCCCACCCTTTTTCTGACAGAGCCAGTTAGAAGCCTCCCCCCCGAACATTCTAATCTCTCACCGTTGATGCCTGGAGTTAGATCCCTGCAAAGGCCATTTCAAAAGATATTGGGGGGAATTCAACCCTCCCTGAAGGGATTTTTTTACTTCTTGGATTTTTCTGCAGATGCAGGAAATCTACTGACTATGTAGGAAAAGCTGTTGAGGGAGAGTGAGCCCTCTGTTGGCAGAAATAAGTATCCGCACAACCCGTCCCCTGTTGGAATTAGATATATAGATATAATCCACATATTGGTGGCAACACAGCCCAAATATCTGGATGACCTTTCCCAGTGACTTTACGTCGATGCTGAAAAGTATGAGGACTATATGGAACACTGCAGAATCCCACAGGACAGAGGCCAAGGGACAGAGCAGAAGTCTCTCAGCATTGCACTCTGAAACTTACCTTTGATGTAGGACTGAAACCACCACAGAACGGTGCCTCCCAGTCAGTGTTCCCTCTAAGCTGAGTTAGTGTGAGCTAGCTCACAGTTTTTTAGCTTCCGGCTCACACATTTTCGTCTCCGCTCAGGAAGGATGGCTCCAGAGCAGACTAATTTATGCAGCAGCCAGATCACTTGCAGGCAACTTTAATGTCAGTAGCTCACAAAGTAGAATTTTTGCTCACAAGGCTCCACAGTTTAGAGGGAACATTGCTCCCAGCCCCAAAAGATAGTTCAGAAGAAGTCCTGGAGAATTAACAGATCATGCTCCACCTGACCATTTCCCTCCACATGTCATCCACAAAGGTGACCAAGGCTGTTTCAGTTTTATAACCGGGCCTGAAACCAGATTGGAATAGATCTAAGCAATGTGCTTCATTCAGGAATCCCTGAAGTTACCCGGACATCAGTTGTTCAGTCACCTTGCTCAGGAATGGGACATTTGAGAATGGGCAGTACTTATTGCACTCTCCTGGGTCCAGAGTGGGTTTCTTCAGGAGAGAATGCACCATTGCCTGCTTTGAAGTTTTATGACTTGGATTTGGTCATTTTATGCTGGGGGACAGCTTCTTCCTAAGGGGTACCATTGTTGGCTTCCTTTTGAATGACGTGATGAACATAGTTTATACAAAATTTCCAATAGACCAAGTCCTATGAGGAAAGGTTGAAGGAGCTGGGTATGTTTAGCCTGGAGAGGAGATGACTGAGAGGTGATATGATGATCACCATCTTCAAGTACTTGAAGGGCTGTCATCTAGAGGATGGTATGGAGTTGTTTTCTGTTGCCCCAGAAGGTTGGACTAGAACCAACGGGTTGAAATTAAATCAGAAGAGTTTTCGGCTAAACATTAGGAAGAACTTCCTGACAGAGCGGTCCTCAGTGGAACAGGCTTCCTCAGGAAGTGGTGGGCTCTCCTTCTTTGGAGGTTTTCAAAGAGAGGCTAGATGGCCATCTGCCAGCAATGCTGATTCTGTGAACTTAGACAGATCATGAGAGGGAGGGCAGGAAGGGTTGCCTCAGTGTTTAGTTCTTGTGGCCCTTTTTTACACGCCCAGGGAAATGCTGATTGCCACTTTGGGGTCAGGAAGCAATCCTGGAGGGTTTTTTTTTGTCATCGTCTGGGTGTGGAATGGTGGTCACTGCAGGTGTGGAGGGGGACGTATTTGTGAATTTCCTGTATTGTGCAGGGTGTTCGACTAGATGACCCTGAGGTCCCTTCCAACTCTATGACTCCATGATCTTTGCTAATCCTGGCTTTTGTATCCAGTGGTTGTCAAAGTCAGTTGTCCATAGTATTTCTCATGCAGATCTTTCATATCATGAAGGGTTCTTTACTTGGTACTGAAGCTCACTGAAACAGAACATTACAGGAAAACTTATTGTAGTGCAGCCAGTGCTGTTATTTGGTAAATGAATAGTCTCTATGATACTTGGAGTCTCAAATACTTCCAAAAGAAATAATGAATAGTTATTTTTTAAAAATTAGTGTAATTATTAAAATATGGCATTTCTTAATAAAACAAATGGTCGCTTGGGTGTGCTCTTTCAGACTGAGAGACTGCAAATCATGAACTTTGTCTTATTGTGCAATTTAAAAAATCTTGTGGGTTATATTTGCTATATAAAATAAGTAGTCTCATAAGGAGAGTGTTTGAAATGTTGAAGACATAATTGCCCTATTTCTATGATTAGCAGATGTTGAGAAGCACAGCTGGTTTTTGCTACACTGCTGATCTGCATTTCTTCAACTGCAGTTTCTTTAACTCTTTACTTGGAATAAAGTTTGCTGTTGTCACCAAACAAGTAGTACTTACTTAAAAAAATAAGTTGCTCATGGAAAGTGTAAATGGGACAGTATTTAATAGAAGCCTTAAAATTCAGCCCTACTAATTCATTCATGGATGTTTTAAAGTTTTTGAATATTAAGGATGAATAGGGATGATTGCTGCCAAAGAACATTTTTGTATTTCAACACATTTTGTATATATGTTGTAGACTCTTGGAAGTATTAAATTGGCTTAATTTTTTTTTTAACAAAACCAGATGAGAACTTTGAAAAGTCCATTATTTTTTCCCTTAAGGTTGTATGTTAGTCCAGCAGCTGTTCTTCAGTCAGTAGCATGCTATTTTAAATCAAGAAGAGTTATACCTTTTATGTGGCTATATGTGAAAACGTGTGTTTTGTTGTTGTTTTTAACTGAAACTACTCTGTTTACCTGAAAGGAAGACTGGTTTTCTTCTCCCCCCCCCCAGGAGTGCCATCTTGTATGGGATTGAATTTATAGTTATACACAAAGAATTTTTTACTGTACATAATTTCCCTTTTTCTTTTGGAGAGGGTTGTCTTACAATCAGGGTCACCTTCCTTTTGGTTAAATATGGTACTTTAAGTATCAAGCAACTGTGTATATTTTGTGGCATGTAAAACATTGCAGTTGGATGACTTGTACTCTCAAACCCTGTAAAATAATTGTTGGGAATACTTAAGCTACTACTGCCTCCATATGGAGACCAGGGACCATTTTCTTGCCACGGAACAGGCTTCATACAAGGTCTGTGATTTTGAAAGCTGTTTCCTGCATGGCAAAGCATGATATGCACTGACAACTTCTATACTAAAGACAGTGGCTGAATTGTGCTTGTGTAGACCCACAGTCCAGCTTGCACCATGATAGCATGCCACAGTGGCTAAAGCTGAACATTTGCTGGGCAGTTTAGTTTGCATATGAATATCTTGAACATGTCTGGCATCAGTAATTGCTGTGGCTGTGCAGTCACAGAAAAGCATTAAGCATTGTAATCTTCCCTTACACAAACATTTTTTTCAAAAAGAGAGAATTATTAAGACAACATAGAAATGATTTCACTGGAAAAATGTTTTTCTTATTGTTCATCTGACTCACTACTTGAACAATAATAGCTGTTGAACTATATGGATTTAGAGTAGTTTGCACATGTGAATTCTTGAATGAAGAGTCGGACTTAACTGTGTGACTGAACAACAACAAATTCTTGAACAGCACCATGGGTGTCATAGTTTATTTCCTCCACATAATTGGAATAAATTGCATTTAACTTTTTTTTACTGTAAAAATTATAAAGGAATGCCTGGCAACAGGTAATGTAGCCAGTGCATATAATTTAAATAATGTTTCCTACTATCCTGGCACAAACAAGAGGACAGACAAAAAGGTGTGTGCAATGTAATGCTGTGACCTGAATGAGACATAGTATGCAGAATGATTTCATCTACTGTACAAGCACAGAAACCAGTCACAAGATATGTCATCCAAGGGCGCGGCGGAGCCTGAAGGATGCAGCCGGGGCCGGAGGAGGACGACACCTGTATACCTGACTGCCTAAGCACCAGGAAAGAACATCTAGCTGCCGGGAATGGAGCCAAAAAAGAACAGCCGAGCCAAAGAGACATCAGCCTCCACCTGGGTGCCGGTAGGCAGCCCCACCCATAGAATCAATGTGACCTTAGTTAGGGTTTAATGTGACTAGCACCCCATATGTAAACCACCCAGAGACCCCCACGGGGGTTAGGGCGGGATATCAAATCAAAGTAATAAATAAATAAATAAATATGGGAGTGAAACTTATCTTCTGTGGCTAAAGCTGCCTGGCTTGTTACTAGAGTTAGTCAGTGAACAATGACAGCAAAACAAATTGAGCCTTCTCTCCCGCCTCCCTCACTTTTGTGGTGTCCTCAGAGAGAGAGAGAGAGAGAGAGAGAGAGAGGACCCCCTCCCAGGCTGTCACCTTGGCAGGCATGCAGTTCACTCGGGGGGGGGGGGAGGCTGGCCTTCCTTTCTTTCCCTTTGAGCTCCAGGAAAGAGCCACGTTACCTAATGCTGCCATGGCCCGCTGTGAGACGTACCTGCTTCATGGAGGGTTTGCAAAAAGAGATCTTAGCTGGCCTTTGAGGACCAGAGGGAGGACATCATCACGTGGAAACAGAAAGGAGAAGGGATGCGTCGCGTGAGGGGTGGGCAGCTGAAATGGGGTGGGCAGGCCTTCTGTCCTTTTCCCGAGAGCTCATGTCTTGCCTCTCTCAGCCCAAGAACTGTAGGTGGTGTGGAGGGAGTCCATCTTTCCTCCACAGCACTTTTTGTTTTGGCAGCAGCTCAAGAAGTCAGGATCTGGTAGAAGGACAGGCCTGGCTTGGAAGGCATTTCAGGTACCTGGGTAGGGAGGATGGATGGAAAGAGGGCCAGCGTGTTACCACAAATGGGTTGCCTTGTTGTTTGGGGAAGTTAACTATGCAGCAGGATAGGCCAGAGGGGTACAGGAATCGTACACCACTTGTATACTGAGGTCCGGCAGATTTGAAGAGTACATTAAATAGTTTTTATTAAAGTATTTCCCTAATTACAAACACACTAAGCATTCAAAAAAAGCAAACAATACAGAAATAAGAAAGCAGAGGTGGTTGATAGCAAATAGAGGGGTCAGTTACAGGGTGGCACAACCTATCCAGACATGCAGGGGTCCATGTGGATGAGTTTATGACCCAAACCAGAGGTTTAGGGGTGAACTGCCAGTTGGCATCAGGGGCAGACATACAATCTGAGGCCATGTGCTCTGACGGATATAGACTTTGGAAAACTATGCTGACTAATGGGAGGTCTTGATGGGCTTGCCCCAGGTGAGACAAAAGATTACCTGGACCAGTGATGACCCTCAGGAGGTGTGACATCCAGAGGGGCAATCCCTAGGTGGGACCAGTGAGCTTTCAGAGGGGCAGTAAGCCAGGTGCTGGCTGGGTGGCTGGGAGTGTCCTTTGTGGAACAATAGAGTGGCCTGGCATTTCCCTGGTGCCAGGCAAAAGAGGTGATGTTTCTTAATGTGCAGCAGGATGAACCTGAAGGGGAGACCATTCACTAGATATGGAGAGTTAATTTTTTCTTGATAGGTCTGGTATAGGTATAAGAATGCAAATATCTTAGACAAATCTATGGAGATAGGAATGAGAGGATTATTTCAAAGGTATTTCCTGACATATAGGTTAAACAGGAGATGGGGAAGGAAACATGCAACATACTTCATTGATGACAGTAGCACAGACCAGAGGCTCTGTAGATTTGACAGACAAAAGACTAGTCATTTGGTCAGTAGAAGATGCCTGAGGCAAGGGCAGAGACTTGCCTATTCTAGTCTTTTTTGGACTGAGCTGACAGGATATACCGGGGGGGGGGATGTGCTTGGCAGTGCAACCAGCCTGCAGAGTCTTCACTTGGCTTGAGTTTTCTCAGCCAAGATGGGGTTCTCCTAGCCTCCCAGCAAAAGCCACTGTTTAAGCCAAGCCTGGCTTCATGAGGGCACTGCTTGTGGAGGTTCATAGGTCATTTTGGGGTGTGTCTCTCTCGGGAAGGACCACCCTGGGTTCAGGGCTGAGGAGGCTGGCTACGAGAGAGCGAAGCAGCTCTCTGGAGGGGGGCAGAAGAAAATGACCCCGCTCTGCACAGACCTCTTCCCATCTCCTGATGCAGCAAAGGAAGAGATTTTGAGCAAGAATCAGCCCAGGAAATAGATCTAACTATTAAGTCAGTGAGCAGGAAAAAAAGTCAGTGAGCAGAAGAAGACAGTACATGAGGAGGAGACCAGAGGGGCTTGGTGGGGTTTCCATAGTGTTAAATGTGTTGTTGTTAACAGTTCAGTGTGCAGAAATTCATGCACTCCAGTTCTGGGTAGGAGCTGCATGGAGGATTTCTGTTGTAATATTTCTAATGCTTCTTACACTGTAGCCTGTCTTGCATCAATGTCTTAGAAGAAGCTGGATAAGAACTGTAGCTAAGGACTTGTGGGGGGCGTCTAATTCTCCCTTCCCTACTATATCCTCCTTACCTTCCTGTATAGGAATATTGCTTCTATATTCACATGCCTTCTCCTGTGATGTCTTTTGATAACATGCTGTGTCTTGTTTCCTGTTGCAAGTCAAATGGTGAGGCCACATGGCCTCAATAGCCATGCCATAAACCCACATTCTTTCATACTTTCATGCCAAACGCCAGACCTCATGGCTACACTTTCTGGCCCACTTGCGACAAGTCATGTACACAATGAAGTAGCTGGAGTTTGGCAGGGTCCCAAACTTATAGTCTATCCCGACACACAGCTATGACAACCAAAAATTGGGCACACCCATTTCCACTCGCAATTGGCTGATGGCCACATCTAATTTGTGACTGGAATTGGGGTATAATTGTTTGATCCCTATGGGAGTGAGTTCTCTTACTCTCTCCCCTGTCATTGTCTGCTTTATTGCACCTGAAATGCTGTCTCTTGGAAAACAAAGACCTGCTTTGTGACTTGGAGCACATGGGTGTGCAAAAATGGGATTTCCCTTCAAAATCCCTTAGACTATTCTGGACTGTGGATGTTCCTGATGTGGTAACTATGTATCTTCAATGTGTAGTTAAGGCAAATTGCCCTAGCCTTTGTTATTTTGTAATCTCCTAGTCTGTTTGCTGTGCTCTGTACTGAATAAAGATCCTTCTTATTGCTAATTTGTCCTTGATGTTGTAACTTGGATTCCAAGTCTAAGTCTTCTGCCTAACCCTGACCACATACGCTACCATGGGAGGGTAAAAAGCGTGCATCTCTGGATAGAGTTGCTACTGTGTTAAATCCCAGATGCTAACTAAGGGCTGGAATCTCTCCCTTAGGAAAAGCAGGGAGTATTGAAAAGAGATTCTGGTGGCATATTGTTCTGAAAACCAGAGAGGTTATAGACCATCTCATGGTTTGTTGTTTAATGTGCTGAAAAGTACAGGATTCCCTCTCATCCCTGGACTGGCCTGGGTGGGCTAATCCTGTATACTTCCCTGAAATATTTCAGATTTTTCTGCAGACATGGGGTGTTTTTTCAGATTTGTAGAAACCTCTTTCTTGCCTGTTCATGGCTCCAGTCTCCGGATCTATATATCATCTTCAGATTTGGCCAGATTGAGAATTAGGTATGTTGACCAGTGATAACCGGCTATACTCACGAGAGGGGAAATCGGTTTTTCCTATTGCCACTGCTGCTGGGTACAGCTCCCTCACTGCCAGGTGGATGCCATGTCCCCCCCCCACGCCCAACCACTTAATTGCCAGCACCCAGGCAGATACCTGGCAGAACAGACCACCGAGGGCATGGCTGAAGTCCAGTGGCCTAAGTACAGAGGGACAGTGGAAGGAAAGTCTGGTCACCCAAATCTGTTTGTGCTCTGGGGATCTACTCCAACTGTAGGCATGGGACACATCTCCAGGCATATGGTAGCACACCTTGGGGCAGAGGGTGGAACAAATGAGTGCTCTGGCCCTACAGAATAGGCAAGCCTGGCCACAGCATAAGCCCAAGTGGATATTTAAGTGGGCAGCCCTGAGAAAGTTGTGTCTGGATTGAGTTAGTACATATTGAGCCAATGACTTTCTCTGCAAAATATACACACAGAGAGTGAGGCAGCTTTTGACTGGACATTATTTTGTAGTGTGTTACAGAAGAAAATAGACTGGTTGTAACCTGCTGTCTCTGTGTCTGATGAAGCTCTGAAGGGATACTTCCAACCACACCATGGAATGTAAGCTTCTGCTCAGCCTTCTTAGTCCAGTGGCCCTAGCTTTCTGCTCCTTGGCAGCAGTTACAGTCACCTCTGAAAAGACATTTTCATATCATTGTATCACAAGCCTGTTTGCTAGATCACTACATGAATAGGGACAAATAGTTTTTTAGAATTAATGTTTAGTCCTGATATCCAAGAAAAGTCATATGATGTGATGCCCCAGGCTCTAAAGGAGTGATGTGCATCTTATTTGGTCTGTATGGAACTAAACTTTGCAAACTTGGCTAAAAGTGTGCAATAGTAGGACAGCTGGCACCCAGACCATAACTGTGATCTCCAGACCCCTATATGGCTTAGGGTCAGCATACCTTAAGGACCACCTTCTCCCGGATGAACCCAACTGTCTACTCTGGTCATTTTTGGAAGCCCTGCTTCAGGTGTCCAACTATCTGAGACTAGATGGTGGCAACCTGAAAAACGTCTTCTCAATACTAAAATCTTGAAACTCCCTCCCCAAGGGGATTAGGCTGTCTCCCTCTATCATCGTCTTCCACCACAGGTGAAGACTTTCTTGTTTTTTTTCTTACTAATATGTGCTTTTCCATTTTATATTATGCTTTATCATGCATATTTATATTATGCTTTATTTAATATTTTTAAATATTTTTTATATATTTGTATTTAAAATGCTTTTTAAATGTCTGAATGTTCTCTGTCTTGGGGACACTGAATTGGATAGAAGGACAGTATAGAAATTATTTTAAATAATTTCCAAGCGCGGCCACCAAACATAACTGCGGCCCAATGCTTTCATTCGCACTACACCTGGATGACCGGTGTGCAGTGCCTCTAACACACAATGATGGAGTCTCAGGGGACCCACCACACGATTTCCCCACAGGAGGCAACCTTTGTGCACCAACAGTTCATGTTCCCATGCTTTGTATGGTGTGAACCCCGGGACTTGAACGCTAGCTGGCCATCCCCTCCATACCCAGCTCAGGACTCGGGCGATGATGGGGTCCTTGGCAGACTGGGCCGCGGCATCGTATGCGTGGAGCGGAGGCTGTGGCAGCTCCCCCAAGGCCATTGCCTTGGAAGCAGGCACTGAATATTTGGCAGGGGACTGAAGTGGCAGTCTGCTGAGGGCATCCACATGCCCAGTGGTTTTACTGGGCCTGTGCGATAGCTCGTATGTGTATGCCGACAGGAACACTGACCAATGGAGCATCCGGGGGGACATGACTTGAAAAGTCCCAACAGTGGCTTGTGATCAGTGATAATCTCGAAATGGCGGCTATACATGAAATCATGAAATTTCTTGACACCCACAACCAGGGCAAGTGTCTCTTTATCCATTTGTGCATAGTTCCTTTCGGCAGGAGCCAGAGTCCTGGAAAAGTTTGCAACGGGGGCTTCTTTACCGTCTGGCAACCGATGACTCAGAATGGGCCCCTATTCCACGGGCCCCTATTCCATAGAGTGAAGCGTCAGCTGCAAGGATGAGTGGCAGTCGCTCATCAAAATGTGTTAGGACGGATCTGGATGACAGCAAGTCCTTAACAGCGGCAAACACTCGGGCATGACTCAGGCCCCAGGTCCACTGAGACTTCTTCTACAGCAGGCAGTGTAGGGGTTCCGCCACCAATGCTTTATGCGGCAGGAAAGCATGATAAAAATTGAGGAGGCCCAGAAATGATTGGAGCTCCTTCTTTGACTTAGGCGTGGGGCCTTGTGGATCGCCTGGACCTTACTCTCAGTTGGGTGTTGCCGTGCAAAGCATTTAATGTGCTCTTATAAACTATAACTCATAAGTTATTAAAATGGACTATGCAAAAATATGATTGAGAGACTGTACTGCAAGGTGACCCAATATGATGCCAGTTGAGTCTGCACACCTGAGAGAAGAAAACCTTCCTTTTGCATTGCTGTTCCAGTGGTTCTTTGAGGTTACCTGCCCTCTTACCTGTTGTGAGATGGACCTGTTCCTTAGTCTGCATAAAGCCATGCCATGCCCAGACAAAGAACTCCAAACACCATTAGGAGTTCCCTCTGATACACGCAGGCAACCCCTTTCCGCCTCCCCTCCAGATACCTGCAACTCTGCACTTAATCAAGAGGCTCTCCCTCCGGTTGCTTGGCAACTAATCGATCACCTATCGATGACCTGGCTAGGGTCATCAGGAGACAATAGCCCTAGCCTGATGATTCAATTACTCCTCATCCAGGTGCCAGTCCCCAGATTAAGTTACTAGCTCTCAATATTGACCACCCCATAGCTCTCCTCCCCCTTTCCTTCTACTCAATAGTAAGTTTTATGGGACGGACTAACAGGAGGTGTCACAAGGGGAGGTGGCCAGATCAGCCTGCCCCCCCTTATAAAAGGTGATACCCGACCACATGGTCTCTCTCTCTACTATGACCCCTATCTAAGCTTTATCCCTCTTACATCCAGCTTGCAATCCCAATACCCTCCCTCCATCTTTGATTCTAGGTCTGCGCAGTCAAGAGTCTCACATGTTTCTGCCGGTTCAGGACACGTTCCCCTATTTCCAATACTTCCCTCCCTTCTTCCATTGGAATGTTTTATTTAGCGAGGACAGGTAACTATTGCCCAACCAACGACTATCCTGCTAATGAAAATGTGCTTATTATCTATCTTTATTTCCTAGTACTGTATAAGTGTGTGTGTGCTTGTGTATTGTTTGAATGATAGATATCTTATAGTAAAAGACACTATATTTTACTGAATACAGTTTCCGTGTCTGTTACTGGTAACTACTGGAAAGGTGGGACCTCTGTATACAATGGTGTTCACTCCCTAATTTGCCTATTGCCAATTAATAATCATAAGTTCCCCAATATTAATAAGAAATTAAGGCAATTTGGCTAACACAGGAACCCTAGGAACTCGACCTGATTTACCCCAATCTGGCATTTTTCATGCTTTACCTTTAGATCCGCCTTCTGGAAACGTTGCAGGACCCGTCGAAGGTGGCTTCCCAGGTGTTCGCTTGATTCCCCAGCGATTAATATGTCATCAAAATAGGGCACGGCGCTGGGAAAGTCCTGCAGGAGGCCTTCCATAAGGCCCTGAAAAAGTCCCGGGGCCACACTGACCCCAAACTGAAGACGATTCACTTTGAAAGCCCCTCGATGCATTATTATTGTTTGGGCTTCTTCCGTCTCCGGGGTGACAGGCAACTGCTGGTATGCCTATGCCAGGTCATGCTTGGAGAAGATCTTGCCTCCCGCCAGTGACACCAGGATGTGGCTGATAATCGGTACTGGATATGAGTGCTGTTGCAACACCTAGTCTGCACAGATATGCACCGATCCGTTTGGCTTGACCGGTTTCACGATTGGCGTTTTCCACCTTGCATGTGAGATGGGCTCCAACACTCCCTGTGCGATAAGTCAGTCAAGCTCCTCATCGTTCCGCGGCCTCATGAAGAATGCCACCCGACATGCCTTCAGGCGGACAGGCATGACGTTTGGCTTGAGATCGAAGGAGACTGGTGGACCAGTGTACTTTCCCAGTGACCATCAAACACGGCCGGAAAGTCCTTGCACACAGAGTCCAAGTTGTCATGGGATACTCGCTATACTTCTACAACGTGGATGGTTAGAGCATCGAACCAGTCCAGGCCCAATAAACTGGCACAGTGTACTTCAGTGATGACAGCCCATAGTGGTCCGTAGAATTTCTTGAACTTCACCATGAACAACCTGGATTCGTTGCCTCTGGAAATCGACTAGGTGCAGGCTACATGGTTCGAGACGGCTTTTGTTCCAGAGGGGAAAAAAGTGGCAAAGCATTTGAGTGGAGATGATGGTAAGCGCCGATCCCAAGTTGACCTCCATCTCACAGGGAATGTTGTTCAATACAGCTGTCACTCTTATCTTTCCCTTGGTCTTCACTTGAGTCCGCACCACGGATGAGCGATGCAGATTCTGGTAGATAGTGTGACACTCCGCCTTTCTGGACGTGTACTTAGACGGAGGGGGGAGCCTGTTTGGAGAAGCACGTGGTGACTTCTTTGACAAGCATCACACTCTGGCGAGGTGTCCCGTGTTACCACATTCATGGCACTGGGCCTCTTGGAAATGGCAACTATGACACTCGTGACTGCCCCCACAACTGGCACAGTTCAATTTGGGGGCCAGCTGCTAGTTGTAGCTTCTGTGGCTTTCTGCTCTCATTCGATGGATGCTGTCGTCCTCGCTGTCAGTGTCTTCCACGCTATCCTGGTGGACCGGCTGTAGTTTGCAGGATTCTGGAGGCGTTCTGGAGTGCCGTACCTCACGGGTAGACTGCTCTGCAGCTTCGGCTGCTGTTGCTTCTTCATAAGCTACCTGGAACATGAGTTCTTCCTTGGCGAACAGCCACCTCTGTAGTTTCTCATTTTGCAGGACACAAATTAGCCTGTCTTGAAGTCGGTCACTTAAGTCAGTAAAGTTGCATTGTCTAGCCATCTTCCGGACCGCTGCTATGTACTCAGCAATGGACTCGCCCTTGGCCTGTGGGAGGCGTGCCTGCAAGTGATTTCAGAGGGTTGGGGCATGAAGTGGTCACACAGTTTCTTTGTGATTTCAGCTAATGCAGTTGTTGAGAGTTCAGCAGTTGTTAAGAGTTCAGCAGGTGCCACTAGCGTCCGGGCCACGTCAAATATTTTCTTCCCGCAAACGCTCAGAAATGTTGCCTTTTTCACCTCAGGATTGGTAAATTTAGATGTGGTAGCGTAGAATTCGAACCGGGAGATGAAGGTGTCCCAGTCCTTGGTGCTTGCGTTGAATGACTCGAACTGGCCCATGGTGGCCATGGTAGACTCGTTCTGCTGCAGTGGTGGCAACAGTGGCGGCGCTGGCTCACTGGTGTCACTTGGGACCAAGGTGACTGTTCCTTGGTTGTTCGTTGTGACTCACTCTCAGGGCCAAGATGACAATTCCTTGCCCTGTCAGTGATTGCTCTTATGGTTCTGTGGGGCTGCCTACCCACTGCATCCCATCCTCATTGCCAGTATTATAAATTGAGATCAAGGCAGCTCTTAAACAAAGTGATTTCATTTTATTCAGCTCATAACAACACTAGACAACACTACATAGAACAAGGCTGACTTATATACGATTTGAACAGGCAAAACCACACCCAACAAACAGATAACTACCAATAGGAACACGGAGCTTGGAACCAATGAGAGTGGTTCCTGCTAAAGCCAAGGCTTCTCTGATTGGCCCTTTAGTGCAATCCTTGCAATGCTCTTTTAATATAGAACTGTGCATAAGCTTACTCATGTCTTTATTATGTTAAGACATAATATGCTGAAACCAGGATAGGCGGAGATCAACCAGTATTGAATTTTCATCTGTATGCCGAATTTTGGATTCATGAATGAACTGTGGGGGAAAGAAAAAAACTGTGAATTTGTGTTATACCTTAACCTAGCTACTGTTATTTCCTTTTAAACTACACAATAGCTTTGGAGGAAAATGTCTACCTATGGATACAAGGAAATGAAGCAATATCTGGAGGAGAGGGAAGTTTTTCCTGCTCTGTTGATCCTGGTCACAGTGGGTCAAATTAAACAGAGTAGGAATTTCTAGAGAATAGTGGTAATTGGCAGGGTTGACAGCCGGGCAAAGAACAGGACAGTAAAGGCTGTCAGAAAAGCTTAATTCTGTCTGTATGAGGTGTTGTGGGAGCAACTAGAGCTGCAGTGAATGAGCCTAGGGCTCTGTCAAGGTTGTGCATAAACATGACTTGGCTCTTAATTTAGCAAGCACCAGTTTTCATCCTGCACAATGCTTTAATCAGATTATAGCTTGCCCTGTTATCACTATACATTAAATGTCTTAAAGCATGCTGAACTGAAAATTTGAGCCTTCTGCCCTTTTATGCCTGCATTCTTAGACTCACAGTGGTAGCTAAAGGAGTAAGAGTTACTAACTAAAACAACTAAAGTTGTTTTAAACAACATTATGATTTTGGTATATTTTCTACTATTATGAAGCTTGCATTTAGACAGAATTCTTGTATTAGACTCCATAGGTTGACATAGTTTTGAATGGATACTTTTTATTAATTCTGAAGCATTCTTATGGATTAATTTAGAAACATCTGTGTAAGGCAAATAGCAAGTATTACTAAGCAAAAAAACAAATATTCATTATTAGACACTGCACACTATCATTATCCAAGACAAGCATCACATCCTTATCATGCCTCATAAAATTAAAGCAAGGGGTAAAATAATTTATATCAGAAGTACTATTAATGGTCAAAAGTTGAAGTCAGGGCTTCCGGTTTTGGCTCCTTCAATGGCGGCCGTGTTCTCCCAGAGCTCCGGGAGACGCATGCCTTGAATCGGCGGATGGGAGGGAGTGCAATGGTACGCACCCCCCCGGAGCCCTTGCATTGGGCTCCTAGCCATGAGGTGCTTGGAGGGCCCTTCCTCTGGCAAATGGTCGGCAATGGGGGGCGATCCCTGCCTCGATGGTCCCGCCTCTGATGTCCAGGAATGGATGCGGGGACGCACACCGAGACAAGTGTTTGGTGGCCAGGCGAGTTAATCGTGAAAGGTGAGTTCTACACAGTATTGTGAGTGATTGTATAAGCGAAGACACCAGAAAGGTGATTGTATAAGTGAAGACACCCTTAACAAAATGAGGGGGGGGGACTCGCCCTCGAAAAGAAAAAAACTGAACTGTTAAATAAAGTTATAAGGGGGGGGGCGGATTATAAAACGAAATTATACTATAATAAGGAACTTTTGAGAACTTACCAAGTGTTTCTAAAGGATCTTGAGACTTTGATAACTTTTTCTAAAATGTAAACAACTCTCAAACATGGCACCTTCAAGGAGGGAGGAGAAGGATCAGCAACCAAAACTGAAGTTCCCTGCCAGAAATGCCAGTCTAGTGAGTTCTGTTCCTAGACAGGGCACTACCATAGACTTCCGAAGTATGCTGACTGAGGCTCTGAGCCCTCTGCTAAAACGACATCGCTCCATAAGGAATTCGGTACACAACAAAGCCAGTTGAATGAAACTACCAAAAAAACAGAGAAAATGGAGCAAGAACTTAAAGAAATGGATACCAACACCCAGAAGCTTAAAAAACAAATGCAAGTGATGGAAAAAAAGAGAGCAACTGATGAGGCTCAACTTTTACAGCTGCAAATGGGAAAGGCAAGCTATGTCTTAAGATTCCAAGGGGTTCCTGAAGCAAAAGGAGAAGACTTGAAGCAAATTATGTGCGATGCATTGGGTCCAGTTGTAGATTTAAAAGCAGATTTCTTACAAAATGAAATAGATACGATCTATAGGTCGTATTCTGACTACATAAGAAAGAATAATCTGCCTGGTGAGATTGCGGTGAGATTCTCCAGGAGACAAGTAAGAGACCAAATATTGAAAGCAACAAGTGGAGCCATCCTGAAAATCAAAGACAAAGAAATAAGAGTTTTGAAGGACATTCCGTTTGAAGTAAGGAAAAATAAAGAAATTCAGAGACTTGAAGCTGTTCTTACAGAAAAACAATGTCCCCTACAGATGGAGTGTTCCAGAAGACATGAGCTTAAAATTTAAAGACAAGAAAGAAAGAAAATGACTCTGTTGTAAAGACACGCGAATTTCTACATCAACATGCCGGTCCAGCAGGTGAAGAGGATAAAGATGAAGATGGCAGCAGCAAGGGAAGTGAAGAAGAAGGAGCACTGGTACCTTTGGTTGAGGACTCATTTTCTGAACGTGGGGCAGCTGCCCCTAAACTAAGCTATTGATTGAGAAGCAAAAAGGATAAAAAATGAGTTGTGATTGCTCTCTAGATTCTGTTTTAAGTGAATTTAAATAATTTCTCTACAGAGTTCTTTATATAGTCAGATCTGTTGGAGATTTTAGTACAAGCAACAAGAGTTGTGTACTCACTTAACGTAGCAAAGTATAATCTTATTTAACTAGAAGCTAATTTTGTAAGCATTGTGTATGACCACCATCTTTTGGGTTTTTAGTGGTTTTTCTTTACTTTCACCTGTAGTTTGTAGTTACCTTTCCTTGTTTCTTTGAAGTTTATAGAAAATGCAATTAAAAAATCCCCTATGGGGGGACAAGAAAAAAAGCTGAAGTCACGTGCCAGTGCAATCAATCCTTCCTTTTCTTATTAACTTGATTCCTGCGTAAACATAGAGACATTAACTTTAATTTTTGGTGACAAGAGGTTGCTATCTGCCAAGGTGTAGGTTGTGCTCTTCCAACATATTTCGCACTATTACTTGTGCTTTTAGTCCTTTTAGACTGAGCTCCTATAGCTAAGCTTCAGCAGCAAATTCAAGCCAATTCAATTCCAATAACCTTTGTTGGCATACAAGAAAATTCAAGCCACCACTATTTTAGCAAGACCAAGCTGCTTCTGCATGGTCAGGAACAGGTCAAGATGAACCTTTCAGGAATCCTCTGTGATTGATTAAACTGGTGTCTGTATGTGGTACTACTGAGATTGGGTCCCACTGCAGCCTGTTGGCTTTGAAAAAGAATAATTCAAAACGTGGCAGCTTGCATCCGGACTACGAGTTCTTTTTGGATTTCAAGATTATATGGATCCTTCTGGAACTATATGAGTCCACTCTATGATGAATGCATGTCAAGATGGACTATGGAATTATAATACAACTAGCAGTAAAGCCCGTTGTGGAAATAAATACAACGAGATCTAGAAAGAGGCTCTGGGGGAGTGCTCTGGCTTTGGGCAAACAGTGTCATTTTGCTGTGGTGACCTCAGCAGGGTATAATGACAGAGTCCACTGTTTTCTCCAGAGGAACTGATCTCTGCTCCCTGAAGAGTAGTTGTAATTTTGAGTGATCTGTAGCCCTCACCTGGAGATTGGCAACAATTGTTACCCAGGATGAAATGGCTGGTTTGGAGGGTGGAGTCTATGGCATTCTACCTGTCTGAGGTCCCACCCCTCCGCAAACCCCACCCTCTCCAGGCTCCACCCCTCAAATCCCCAGAAATTTGCCAGCCTGGAGTTGGCAACCCCATCTCCTTCCCAGCTAACCATCAACCTACCATTATCTGCCCTTTTGACTTCAGCTGACTTCCGCCCTCCCTTCTGCAGAGCAATTGTAATTTTGAGTGGTCTCCAGCCCTCACCTGGAGATTGGCAACAATGGTTCCCCATGAGGGACTGAGTGGTTTGGAGGGTGGGGTCTATGGCATTGTACCTGTCTGAGGTCCCACCCCTCCTCAAACCTCACCCTCTTCAGGCTCCATCCCTCAAATCTCCAGGAATTGCCCATCTGGAGTTGGCAACCCTATCAGGACTGGCCCCAATGTGTTTTCTCCCAAAGGCCAAAGTAGGTGACTGGACCAAACTTAGTTGCCTACCAACAGGCACTGAGGGGAAAGTAGGGTTGCCAGCTATAAGGAGGGAAATACCTGGAGTTTTGGGGGGTGGATTCTGGAGAGGGCAGCATTGGGGGGGGGGGGGAGGGGGGTGAGTTTGAGGTGTGGAATGCAGTGAAGTCCAATCAGCTTCCATATGCAAAAGACCTTGAAGGTTCCATATGCAACTGACATTCCAACTGCCTTGCGGGGAGGGGGGTGAGTTTGAGGTGTGGAATGCAGTGAAGTCCAATCAGCTTCCATATGCAAAAGACCTTGAAACGCTGGGTGGGACTGCACAAAGCAGCCAGTCAACCCAGCCAGCGTCTTCTGACTGACAGTTCAAGCGTCAAGCGTCCATACACTAAAGGAGTGCATTTTAGAACTTTGGCACCCACTATTCAATTATATATAAGGAGAGATAGAAGTGAGACACACTGAACTTTTTGGGACTTTACTTCTCTGTACCACTGATCTTTGCTTTTTTGCACTACTGTTGGTTTTTGTAAGATTACCTTGGCTTCATATAGTTATATGGTTATTGTGTTAGTGAACTCGGCATTAAATAATATTTTTATATATTTTTTGTTCACCTTATAGTGATTTCAGCCAGAGGTCTCTTGTGTTTTGCAACACTACCAAGCAGAGCTACCCTTCACTCTGCCTGCTCTTCTCCTGAACCAGACCTGAGCTCTCACTGTTCACTCCCTGAGACAGAACTGAACTCCTGCTCTGTTTCCCCCCAGCATTCCACTGTCCCCTTCTCAAAGGTGATTGGATGTTGGAGTAGCACAGCAGTGGGCTCAGTTGAGTGGCTGTTTTCCCTTTCAGGGGCAGAACAACCTTCTGTCTGTCATACCCTTCCTTGCAGCCTTGAATTGGTATTGACCCTTCCTGTCACATCATTTTGAGCAGGAAGGGGAAATAGGCTAGTTTCAAAACGATTCAGCAGTATATAAGAGAAACCTAGGGTTCCAGGTCCGAATCATTGCCAACCACTCAAGCACTTTGCCTAAAAAAGGTATGTTGGCTACTGGGGAATAGTTATTTAGTTCTTTAGGGTCCAGGGAGAGCTTCTTCAGGGGAGGTCACATGACTGCCTCTTTCAAAGAGGAAAGAATGACAGGCTGCTGTGCAGCGTGCAGCATATAATCACCTTCTGGGCTGAGCTGTAAAGGACAAGGATCATGTCTAGACACAGTGGGCTGCAGTTCTGAGCAACTTGGCTGTTTCACCAGCTTAAAGTCATTTATGCAACAAGGACCGGTCTGCACTCCAGTTATGGGTTGTACTGGCTTGAGCTATAGATGGGAAGATGTAGGTGACAAGTGGTGTTCTGTTATTTCCTTTCAGCCTCTCTTGTAGTAGGCTACTTCTGTGTACCATTCTGGTTTAGTTGATCTCCTTTTTTAACTTCACCGTGTGGGTATTGTCATCCCAGGAATGCCTGCTGTAAATCCTTCAGGTGAGATTCTCTGTTAGAGGGTTTGGAAGAAATGCAGCCATAATATAGTGCTTGACTGTAGGCTGTGGATTGTTTGGTATGCTTTGGGTAGTAGTTGAAAGCATTCATATTGTGCTTATGCAACTGTCATGTAGTTGTATAGTAGCATATGGGAAGTTGTTTCGTGGACTAGTCCATGGCCAGGTTGATCGGGGTAGATTTAGGGAACAACTAGACATGATGACATCCATGGGTTAGATCCAGGGCCACTGTCATATTTATTTGTGGCCTTAGCCATGTGCCCTATCTAGTTTGCCACCCTGAGTCCCAGGCCAGGTGGGCCCCAAATGCTCACAGCCCAACCCCTGCCCAATAGAGGGGAGAAAGAAGAAGCTCTGGGGCTTGAGCAGGCAAGCAGCAGGTAGTTATCTTGGCAGTTGTCATGTTTGTCCCTTCCCCCTTTGGCCTTTGGCAGATGGCCAGCATGGCTGTAATGCATGTGCCTGCCCTTGCCCCCTCCAGAGCTTGGGTGGATGGGTGGCAGCTGCTCAGGTTAACAGAGAAGTGTGTATCTGCTCCCAACCCCTCTGGGGCTCAGACAGCAGTGGGCTTGGCTTTGGACTCTGGTGGCCGTCCCCTCCAGACTGGCTTGAGGGCCTCCCGTTTGACCGTAGAGTGGCTCAGGTGATGGAAAATCAGAGTGTTTCCATAATTCTGGGGCCCTGTGCTTGTACTTTGCCCAGGGGCCTAGAATCACTAAGATAGCTCCTGAGATTGATTATGCAGTGAAAATTATTGAACTCCTGGTGGTATCTCTCAAGAGCTTCCTTCTCATGGGTCCAGACAATGATCATATCAGTGATAAATCTTTAGTATTGTTAATGGGTAGGAGCTGAGAAGCACGTTTTTAAGTCAGCCATGACAATGTTTGTATATAATGTTATGTTCTGTGCTGTTAATCCCATTGTAGTTGTTGGTGAGGACCATTAGCGTAGTTTTGTAGCAAGGTATTGTCAAGAATAATGACTTATCTTCTTTGAGGAGGGAGGGGGAGATATTGCGTCTCCATATACCAAACATCCATAGTGGGTCAAGATGCTATTTCCTGAGAGACTGTCAAAGACAGGAAGTCGGGAGCATCAGATAAGTAAATAGAAGTGTTGATGATAATAGGGTCTGAGAATGGAGTCCATATAATCAGACATGTCAGTGACTGTACCAGTGCCTGAGACAGTGGAGCATCTTAGGTTGCCAGGTTCGTGTATTTTGTGTAGCAGATAGAAGGTGCCTAACTAAAATTCCTAGGGTGAATCCAAGTTGTTGTAACTGCCTGTTTAGGTCTCTGACAACTGCCCCTCCTTTGTTGGCTTCCTTGATTATGATGTCAGAATTATTTTTGAGGCTGTGTCACATATTGAGACCCTAAGCGAGAAAGCTTAACAGCCTAGAGTAAGGACACATGAATTAAACCTGAGCTTGTTTAAATCCTTAGACATGGAAAAAGAGTATACAGCTGGCTAAGCAAGGCTTTTGATTCTTTCTATGTATACTCCTAAAGGATAATTTTACATATTATCAGAAAAAATTGAATTGAGATTTTAGTTATGAGTATATACAGTGTTGTTTGCTTTCGGACATTCTAATACATTTTAAAGTTAACGTTTATACTCTCTGGATACAGTCAGAAAACAGGAGGTGGTATTTGTTTCCAGCTACGTTTAAGAGCATTCTTTTTGTAGAGTGAGACGAACTCACACCAGTGTAGGATATTCTTAACTGTTGGGGAGTATTGATGTTACTGATTTCCTAGCACCTGGTGTAATCTGTAGCTGAAAAGACCAAACAGTTTAAAAATAACCAAACTGCATCTTGTTTATATTATAATTACTTGTATTTAATATTAACCATATTTAGACAAGCTGCCTGTCTCACTTCCCAGTCCCCCCTACCCCGCCGATCCTCTGTCATTTCACAGGCTGACATGTTTCACTTCTCAGGATGCAGATTTCTGCCATTCCTGGCTGACTTGCCATTAAATCTGTCACAAACTATAATTATTTATGTGTACCCATTTATTAAACTGGCAAAATAGTCACCCCCCACTGGCAACCTCTCTCTTCTGTCAGTGTCAGTACAACTATTTTTCTCTTCATTGATGCTTTGCTTCTCTTTTGTATGAACCTTTCTTTTCTTTCCTCTCCTGTTATAACTTAGCAGGCCCAGGCAAGCCAAATGCTCTCCTCTGAATTACAGAGAAATGGTTTGGAGTGTTTGTATATTAAACCCAAGCCAAAATCTAGCTGCATGCATCACTGGCTTGCCTGAATTATTTTGAATCCCTGTAATGTGCAGCTGTAGATAAGTAGTTCCAGTGCTGAAATTAAGGCTTCCATGTACATTCTCAAGTTTATTTTGTCTGTCACAGATATGTAGAGGTGATTGGTAGAATTCCTTCTCTCGGCATTCTGTATTTTCCTCCTAGAACAAACATGACTACTCATAATCTTTAATTCCTATACTCTATAGGTCTCTGCATCTTATTAATAACCATTTTTTTGCAAAATAATGAATTTGGGTGTCTAATAAAGGAACTGGTTCTAACAAGTTCGCTAAGTATTTAATTTACTCTTACAGGAATATGTTTACCCCATCCATGGTGGGAAGAATTATAATCTCCAAGATTTCCACTTCTGTTAGGAACTGTTGGGGTTGGGAAATGGGATGCACAACATTGACTGCATCACTGGTAGGGTTCCCTTTTACTCACTTATGGTGAGATACCTCCAGGTAATTGTGGCCTTTGCCCGCCGATGCTCACATGATCGGTGGGTGGAAACTGGAGCCGAGCTGGGGGGGGGGGTCATCCTGAAGAGAAATATTAAAAAGAAAAATAAGGCCTCATTTAATAACAGGAAGTTCTGACCATAGAATTCCTGGCAATTCCTGGAGCTACCCAGAAGTGACAAGAGTAGCTCTAGGAATCTCCAGAAATTGTATGGCAGCTCCTAGAGCTACCCTATGTCACTCTCTGTTTTTCCTGGAAGTGATATAGTGACAGCCAAAGTTGCTGGTTTATTTAATTTTGTTGCTGCTTCAGTCAGTGGTGGACAAATCAGGCTGCCAGCAGCCTAGCAGTCCTAACCTTTATGACCATCTTGTCAGGAATCAGCTTCAGTTTGCAGCCCCAGCGCGAAGGGGCCAAAGGCAAAGAGGAACTCCATATCTGACCACATGTTATTCCCATTTACACTTCATTTGAAATAATACACCCACACTCAAAGTTTCAGAAAAATGTGGAATAAAATTGGGCACAACTTTATTGGTTACAGCTGTAGTCTGCTTTGGCACAGTCCAATTCATCGACTGACCCGCCTGCCAGTCGATGATCCACCTTGGGATGACAGGTCTCTGGATCCCACAAGGGCAGACACCCTGAGGTGGTCTCCCTTGCCACCTGAGCGTGAGGGTAATCACCGGACGTGCCCCCGGGCTGGGCATACCACTTGACCCTCATGTCAAGATCCCTTACGAGGATCCCCAACTCAGGAAAATGGGCACGCAGGCTGGCTTCCCTGATAATGGAACTGGCCCCATGCTGATACCACCACAAGAGCTGGGCTGCCCACCCCACCTGGCAAAGATTGCCTTTCTGCCCCTCCTTCCCCCCTCCCCACGGTGCAGCAAACAGGGCCCCAGGTAATTCAGGGCCCTGGCTTGTTGTCACTCAGCAGGCTTACGCTGGCCACTAACATTTTTATGGTGTGTTTCCACCCAAATAGCATCCCCAAGGCATCAAACATGAAACCATTTGAACATTAAAACAGCATTTAAAATTAATTAAAAAACACACACAAAACATACACCACCCAGGAGGAGGGTCAATAACAGTTATTGGAGGTATGCCAACAGGGGGAAAAAAAAGGCTTCTCCTGATGGTGGAAGACACTGATAGAGGGAGACAGGCAAATCACCCTGGGGAGGGAGTTCCAAATTTTGGTACTGAGAAGGCCCTTTCTCAGGTTCCCACTCATCTAGCCTCAGAGCCACAGACGTTTCCCAAAGTGGACAAGTAGGTTCATATGGGACAGAAACTCTGGTCAGACTATGGGTTTAATTCTCTGTTTTAACGGTGGATGTAGAAGATCATTTACCATATTGTGTCTTTTCCCAATGTTACTCCAGTGTGACTGCAGTCACATGAAAAGCTAGTTGAATCTGTCCACATTGTGAAAATAATTGTACCACAGGTCCTGTGGTTCACATTTTCATAATAAAATTTGTCTTGCAGTGTGGCCAATCCTGCATACTGTTTCCCCACACAATTATTTTTACAAGTGGCAATAATGCTGCTTTTAAATTGAATGTTTATTATTATGGTATTATAACTTTTGCTTAATTGAGTCTGCTGAAATGAAGCCTGTATTGTATGTGCATGTATATGGTATGTGCATGTATATAGGTAAACATGCAATCATGACCATATATTGAGACAACAGTCCAATGTGTATTGTAACACCTTTCAAAAGACAGAACTACTTTAATAAGGTATTTTATTTTTATTATTATTTTTTGTTCTGAATAATTACAGATTACTTTCCAGTGCATTCACAGTGCATGCAATTGAAAGTGAGCCTGAAGGTTTAAATGCTTCTGCCACATGTCTGCCATGTGTAGATGGATGCAGCATTTGTGTAATTGCATAGTATTGAGTACAGCTGATGGTAATATCCAACACTGTATGTGTTTTGATGGATGTGCAGGGTAATGGTGTCAGAGTGTTAGTTTCTTACACATAGATAATGATGGGCAAAGCTAAAAGTGCTACAGTGCTGGAATATCCTGTGCATGAGTGATTAATATCATAGGAAAATTTTAAAAATGGCATAAGTAGGCTGCCATTTTGGAGTGCAAACACATAGTCTTTGTTGTAAAATAGTGGTGAGATATATTTACCTGTGTTTATCCCTACATGTGTAAACTGAACACAAGTTGATTTCATGTGTCAGCCTGTTTCTAAGAAATATTTAATAAGGACTTCTGAGATTTACTTTTGGTTGATTCAATCCTTTAATAACCATGATTACAACAAAATCTTAATTTCCTAAATGGTTTGATCTGGCCAATTGCACAAAACCTAGGTCCAGTCTAGCCTTATTACACAAGAACCAAATGTACCTAGCATAATTTAGTTGAAGAACTGTAATTATTTTCTCTCTCTCCCCAGGTGAGTAACTGAACATTGCTGATATACTTTACTGTATTCTGGAGTCAGTGGTTGGTAAGTAAAAGTAACTTCTGAGTTGCATCATGTGTATTATATGTAATCTATCAAAGAACTATTGCTTGAAATCTTTAGGCTCCAATTAATGGAAAACATTGCTTTGCAATATAGCACATAATTTCCTGTATCAATGCTGTCATTAATAATTTCCTGTAGCAATCAACTCTTGAAATATTATGCTAAACCTGATTCTAATAGAGCATGTTGTAGTGTTCACACAGCCAAAAGTCAATTCAGGCTGACAGAATTATTAACATTGCATGGTAAACAGTCCCCAAATGTGATTGTTGGAATCCGTATATCAGCTGTCCATTGACAAAAGGCAGCAATTTATGGCTAAAGTTATTTTTTTTAATGGAAATCTGTAGCTGCTCTCAAGAGGTTAGGTGGAATAGCTCTTTCAAAAAGAAATAGCTGAAAATAACATTAGAATGCATAGCCACAAACCAGATAACAGCAAGTTCAGTGTACCTTTTTTTTTAAACCTTCTTTTCATAATTTTTTTAGTGACAAGTTTAGCCAACAGTCATAGCTGTATATAAATATGGGCTTGTCTGAAGTAATTTTTTGGATCCCTGTGATTAACTGTTACTGTCTTTGTCTGAATGAGTATTTTTGGGTGAGCTTCTGTAAGCTAGAAGTTACATACCAAAGTCAGTTATTTAATATAATTATACAGTTTCTTAAATTTCATTGTACTTTTCTTGCCTGGTAAAAAATATAATTGCCTTATTGTATCCTGCTCCAGCGCTGTGCTTCAACAGCAACCAATCAAATGTTTGTGGAAACTCACACTTGTAAATGCTGACCCACATTGCTTGTCTGCATCAGTTAATATTAATATGTGTGTTACCTCTGAACATTGGAGGTTTCATTTAAGTATCCTACTTGATATACCCATCTTCAATACATTTACCTCTTGTTTCAATAGTAATGGTTGCCACCACAGCTTTTGGCAATAATTTTAATAATGGAACTATTTATTGTATAAAGAAAATATGGTATGAAGAAGATAGAGAACTAACCTGTAAACCAGTTCTGTCATAGAACTTACTTAAGTAAGAATTTATAAGATTGATTCGAGTTGAAAAATATCTTACACAAACCGACTGTTAATTTTCATGGCTTGCTCACCTTGGTTTAAAGGCAGATTTATTTTTTTTAGCATTGCTTGTTTCAAAGTATCATTTCAGTGGTTATGTAGGGGTCCCCAACCTTTTGGAGCCTTCTGGGCACCATTGGGATTTTGATAGATGGTGATCAGTACAGCCACAAAGTGGTTGCTACAGGAGGTAGAGCCAGCCACAAAACATCGGGGAGTGATGTTATGTGTAACTTCTGTAGTAATTCTTCAGTATTTCAAGCAGAAGTTCTTTTCAATGGGTTGCGTTTTAAAATTAACATATTGTTTAAAATATTTTCTTATACACAATAAGTAAACATATTGAGCTAGCTAAGAAAGCCTCATCTAGCAGGCATCTTCATTTTGCAGGTATCTAACACACCACCAATGGCCTGCCTTGTTGTTTGGGGAATTTAGCTATATAGCAGGATAGGCCAGAGAGGTACAGGAATCGCATACCACTTGTATACTAAGGTCCAGCACAGCAGGAAAACTCCAGATTTGAAGAGTAAATTAAATAGTTTTTATTTAAGTATTTCCCTAACTACAAGCACACTAAACATTCAAAAGAGCAAGCAATACAGAATTAAGAAAGCAGAGGTGATTGATAGTGAATAGAGGGGTCAGTTACTGGGTAGTATTACCTGTCCAGATGTGCAGAAGTCCTTGAAGAGAATAGCGCCAACGGCTAGTGTTATGCACTATGAGGGGAGCAGAGAAAGAGAGAGTGGGGTTTATGCGTGGACGGATATAGACTGGAAAACAATGCTGACTAATGGGAGGTCTTGAGGGGCCTGCCCGAGGTGAGGACAAAAGATTACCTGGGCCAATCCTGGGTCCCAGAGGGTGTGGCATCAGGAGGAGCCAGACCTGGATGTAACCAATGACATTCCAGAGGGGCAGGGGCAGGCTTAACAATGGCCTTGATTAAATCAGCCAGGTGCTGGGTGGCTAGTTGAATGGGTTTTCTGACCATTAATGGTCCAGTCATGGTAGTTTGAAAAGGTTCCCAAGTATAGACAAAAGGTGGGAGATGAGTCCCTGATTAGCATCGGGGAAGGATTGCTAAACATTTCAATGTATGATTGGTTTATCTTGGCATCCTGAGGGATGGAGCAGGAAAGAGGCTTGGAGACAAAGAAAACAAAAGGGGGAGGTGAAGTTCTGGAGATAGAAAGGGCTATGTGCCAGGTGGCAACTGAATAGCCTTTAGAAATGCAGATAGCTACCTGGTGGAACCCATTGTTTCATATGCATACCTGAGAGGGGGGGCAGACTGGGTTTTTTTCCCCCTCTGAGGGCTGCTTTTTATGCCACCTGAAAGTGGAGATCCTTTTGCAAGGTTTTTGCTAGCTCTATGATTCAGAACCAAGAGTGTCTTCTTTGGTCTGGGTTTGTGGGTCTCTGGCTCAGGTTAGAAAGTGGGGTACCTCTGTTGTTGGGGCTACCCTAGGGTAAAGGCAGCACCTCTGGGCTACACAAAGTTCTGCAAAAGCGCAAGGAAAAATTCCTTACACACACAGCTTCTGGTCACATTTTGACAGGAACATAATGTTTTTTGAAAAGTCAACAAAATCTGATGTAGTGATTGTGACAGACAGTTGAGGTTCCACCTCTCCCTGGGAATGACCAATGGGAGCTGACGGATTTTGGTGAGTTGACATTTGGAAAACAGCAGTTGAGAAAGCAGTTAAGAAGGTGTTAGCATTTGGCAGTGAGGGGGTTGAGATGGAAAAGAGTATGTCTGAATGAAATTGGGCAGAATTGTTGCTTAGAGCAGGCTGAAAATAGTCAAAGGATCCCCAATTGTGGGACTAGGACCTCAGTTTAAAAGTTCAGTGGAAGCCAAATGTTGTAACTTCTACCTTACTTTCTCCAGTGCTATGTCAAACCATAAATAAAAGTTAACACTGTGGGCTTTGTGTCTCAGGGAAAGAATCACTCAAAAGTTAATATGTTGGTCTATATGCATATTATATGATAGGGCTAAATGGTGGCAGGATGTGAATGGAACAGCATATGAGCCGCCAACCCCAGTCACTGTGTGAGTGAAGGCCTGTGTGATGGACTGTCAAGGGTTAATGTGTTCTAACAGTATCTGAGAACCTCTGAGTGATAGGCTGTTCAAATGGAATTCTGTGGAGCGCTTCAGTTAAGAAATGAAAGTTGGGAACCGACAGTGGAAGAAGAGGGAGTTTAGCCTGTGAAAGAGGCTGAAGGAGTGAGTGGATCATAGTGGATCCCCATTCAAGCCAAAAAGGGAAATTGTTTCTAGTTACTTGTTGGCAACATATTATTTGGATTTAGTGTGATTACAAAGGCGTCTTTCACATTGCCTTAAAAATCCACCTGCATTACCTGATATTAATGCATTTTTTCCCTTCTGTTCAGACAACTTCATAAACATCCTACAGTTCTCTCATTTCTTCACCGTTTCTCCCCCATTCCTAATAAAACTGGTTTCTTCCGCACTTTCCCCCCAAAGTAAAATGTATTTGCAACAAAGCCTGTGCTCGTAATCTGAACTAAGTTTTTCACATTGGTGACTTCTGGCACAACCCATCCACTAAGAAAGGGACAGGCAGGTCTGAATGTTTTTTTTTTAATTTGCATCGCAGTGAAGAAACGTTTCAATGATGGAAGGTGCTTGTGTTGAAACAAGCAATCATTCACATTGGGGGCACTTTCCTCTGTGTGGGTGTGTGCGTGTGCACGTGTCTGGTCTCCTCTCTCTGCCTCTTTTTCTCTTCCTCTGCAGCCCGAGAGAGCCAGGATCATTTCTTCCTTTTGCTTCACACTCTCATGTAAGATCCACCAGATTGTCTCTTGACCCTTCACACCTTTCTCCCCACCTTTCTTCTTTTTTAGGTGGGTAGCCATGTTGGTCTGTAGCAGCAGAACAAAGTTTGAGTCCAGTGGCATCTTTAAGACCAACAAACTTTAATTCAAGGTATAAGCTTCCATGTGCAACCAAACTTCTTCAGATAAAATGAAATGGAAATTACCAACCCATACATATAGATAGAGGGTGAGCAGTAAATTATCATACAGCATAATGAAAATATTTAATAGATACAAGTGTGCATGCACACAAAAGCTTTTACCTTGAATAAAACTTTGTTGGTCTTAAAGATACCACTGGACTCAAACTTGATCCTCCTTTTTGTTACGGTCTTTTAATGTTTTTAGTTTAAAAATTTCGGGTCAAGTGACTGAGCGAATAAATTATCTTTTCTGCTTCAGAGTTGCTGTTTGAGAGCCCCCCATGACTGACACAAGAGTAAATGTATTGTAGCCTAAGGGGCTACTCTAATGTAAATCTGCATGTAAGGATTTTGCACTTTCCCTGTGTATTTCAAGGAAGAGAGGTGGCTTGAATGAGACTGCTGAAATGCTCAAACACTTCAATACCTGTACAAAAAAAAAACAACCCTCAAAAAAACCTCAACCCATTGTGGACAAGTCTAAACTGATGCCTCCTATAGTGTGATCATCAGAAGCAGCACAACATGTGTGAAAATGCAAAAGGCAGCTGCAGTCTGAAAACCTCCAAAGTTACCTCAGTTTTTATTATCTTCCCTCAAGTCCCTGGGCTGGGTCAGCATCAAAATATATAATAAAGCAACTGAGTGGGATAGCCATAGACAAGTAAGAAGAAAATAGGTGTGGGGCTGCTCAGCAAGAAAGAAAAAAACAAAGGAAATATCCTATGTGTGAGGGAGGGAAGAGGAAGTGTGCATGCACAAGAAAGCTCCTACCTTGAATAAAACTTTTGATGGTCTTAAAGATGTCACTGGACTCAAACTTAGTTCTAATAATGTTGTTGACTCAGAAATCCAACTGATCTCAATGGGGTTTAGGATTGCAGCCTTTGTGTATTACAACTGGAGTGAAAGTAATTATATAAATGGAACATACACATCCTGGATTACAGCAGAACAACAAAACAAAACAACCAAAAAACCCTGCTCCCTTACTGTTCTTGCTTTTAAAAGTAAAAATAAGATGTACATGGATTGCATTTAGATGGAGGTCATTTACCAGGGCCACCAGTGCGCTCTTCTGAAACCTGATTAGGGGTGTACATTTGGCTTTGGTGAATGGAATAATTACCTGAAAAATAACTTATTGGTATTTTTCAGGTATGTATTCAGCTGAATCAGATTCTCTAATCTGATTTGGCTACCGAAGGGGAGGGAGAGCAGGTCAGTTTCACTCCCCTCCACTTGGAAGCAGAGGTGAATGAAACTGACCCTCTCTACCTCCCATTCCCTTCCCCAACCAACCTGCCATGGCAGGGCACCTGGAAAGGGAAGGCAGCAGTGGCATGGCTGGGGGAGGAAGGGCGTGGCATTTAAATGCCATCCCCTGCATTCTCCAGTCAGGCTCGGGCATCACGCTGCAACCACGGTGTGATCTCTTCATTGTACCCTATGGAGCCATAGGGTACAATGGAGAGATCCTGCCACCACTGCAGTGCAACTCAAGAGAGAAGGGGTTTAAATTTAATCTCTCCATTGTACCCTATGAGGCCAGAGGGTACAATGGAGAGATCATGCCATTACCGGCCTGCTGGGGAAGCGAAGAAGAGGCATTTAAAGATGCCTCCCTGATCTGTCTTTGCTTCTCTAGCCGATCTGCCGCTGTGGTGCTTGGAAATGGAGGGGGTGTGAAACTGACATGATTTAATGGCCAGCTGAGTATGTCCTGAATCCCAGTATAATACTGACACTGGGATTCAGCAATATCATTATTTACCAGTGTTTTCCAGGTGTGGTTTACCTGAACCCCCAAATATCATTTTTTCTCTAGGCACACCCCTAAACCTGACTAAAAGGGTCCAGGGCAAAAGATTTATCTAGGAAAGTGTGGCATGGCTCTGCAACTGCTTTTTCTCTCATTTTCCCCAGGAAGGGCAAATTGGAAATGAGGTGATAGTTGGCCAGATCATTTTTCTTTACCAATTTTTTTAAGTAGTGTACTGATGACCACCTGTTTTAGAGCACAAGAAAAGGTGCCTTTGGTCAGTGGTTGATGGGCAGTAGAGACTCATTGATTAGAGACTCATTGATGTCATGCTTTAAGTGTCTAGGAGGGAGAGTGTTACCCAAACTAGACCCAGAGAAGAAGGGGAAATTAGCTTTAAAAAGGGTTCCAGAAAGGAATGGTGCAGGACCTTGTAAGTCTGTGTATATCAGGATACATCTCAGTGAGGATACCCCAAAATAAAATTAGGAAGAAAGACAGTGTGAGAGAGTGATTGTTTTTCCACCATTAAACTCCTCGAACTCCTCCAGTCATTAAACTGTTACCCAAAATAAAATTAGGAAGAGAGTGTATGAATGTAAACACAGGCAGTTTTATTATATACAAAATAAAAATGTGAAGAACCTACACTGAGCACCTGAGAACTAATTCCCTATGCAATCATACACACATACACACCAGCAAGAGGGTACAGTTATAAAAAGGAAAAGGGAGGAAATTGGGAAATTTTAGGGAAGGGACATACAACTTGAAATCCTGGGCTTGAGGTCTGGAGATGTAATTAACCGATGTTTCAGGACTTGTCTGAAGGACTAGACTTTGAGCATTATTAACTGTGGGTACAAGAATTTTTAAAAAGAAAACATGTTATAAATTATAACATATTATAATTGTCTATACTTGAGGTTACTGTAGCATGAATTCACTGTGGCTGGAATAGTGGTGTCCAAAGGAGTGTGTGTATGAATATGTGTGTAGGGGATGTAATTTCTGTTCTAAATAAAGCTGAGGAAATATTTTTCACCTACTATAGTAAATTGTCTGTCAAAAACAATGGTTGCATCCAACAAAACTCCCAAGCTATTAGCTAAGTTTGTCAAAGAAAGATCTTATCAGATACATCAGCCTGCATTTTGTGTGAATTCAGTTACAGATTGAAATGTTCCTGTAATGTGAGAGCTATAAATAGAGAACTAAAGCATATTGTTCCTCTTGGGTTGTTGCTGTCAAGCTTTGATATCTTATTTATAGTCTGTTCCAAGAGGCAATGTTACATAATCATAAGTGTCTAATTATTCAGTCTATTAGCTAAGTTTATAAAACTATAATCATTGAGGTAAGCTTTAATTAACCATTTGTTCAAGGGAGGACTCAATTGTTACTGTGTATTATAGTCAGTGAGAAGCCGTCCAGAAAGATTTCATTTAAAAATACCTATAAAGAGGTTTCAGGGATTTATTGTAACGACAGCATCAAATAATGCTAAGAGATTTTTTAAAAATGTACATTCCATAGGATCATTAATACAATGAATTGGAGTCCATCAATTTGCACAATTGAGAGGGAGGAGTTTTTTTGCTGATTCCTTCTTTCCATGGCAGTCTTCTGAGTACATCTCAAGGTGCTCTTGGGGGTCCAGAAGCCCACAGAAGCAGCTTTTCAGGTGTCATTTTAGGATACAGCAGGAGCTGGGAGGCCTGGAAATTATACTTCCGTGCATTGAAATTTTTAACAGAATCCAACCTCATCTTTTTAAAACTACAAAGCAAAATTTCCTGGAGGTCTCTTTTGACACTTTAAAAATATGGTGCTTCTTTGGTTTAATCTAGATAATGCATGTCATTGTGTTGTTAGTGAGTGAGGTTTTAAGTGTTATGCAGGCTTTATTGGACTACCGTATTTACTCAAATACAAAATTAGGTCTTTTCCAGGGATGTTATAAAAAAGAGAAGGTGATCGTACATTTCCATACTTGTTACAGTTATTTCTATTTTAGTTATCTCTGTCTGTGTGCATGTGTGTATAGATATATAGATATATATATTTGGGAGGTGTTCATCTTAAATTCAGCATAGTCTTCCTTTTGAGTAAATACAGTAATTAGTAACTTGTTTGTGGATGTTTAAGCAATAAAGTTCCGCAACCTTGAATAAAAATTTCCCTCTTCAGTTTTGTATAAAGTAAGCCGATAGGAGATGAAAAGTCTCTGGTTCGGGTTGGCTCATCTCAGAGAGATGATGGGGTAACTGTTGCTTTTCTACAGGGATTTGGATTGAAATTGTCCATTGAGACCATGGCTAGTGACACGGACTGCCTGACAAGGTCTCGAGATAGCAAGAGGAATGTTGCAGGCTTAACTTGTATGGGAAATTATAGCTGTTTCTAAACAAATGCTAGAAGTGTCTGAGGTAAAATCGGGGAGTGTTGGAGGGAAAAATAGACCTTGTGGGTATTTTGGAAACTTGGTGGGATGAGGAGAATCAGTGGGATGTGGTGATTCCTGGTTATGTATTATATCGGAAGGATGGGGGGGAAGGGTTGGAGGTGGGGTGGCTCTGTATGTCAGAGAGGGTATAGAGTCCTGTAAGATTGAGAGGGTAAGACAATTGGATTCGCTTCTGGAAATGCTATGGGTTGAAATCGTGGGCCCAAAAGGAAACTTTACACTGGGAGTTTGTTATCGCCCACCAGATCAAAAGATAGAGGATTATAAAGTGATGAATAAATTAAAGATAGCAGCTAGACAAAAACACTGTGTCGTAATGGGTGATTTTAACTACCCACACATTGATTGGGTCAATATGTGTTCTAGTTGAGAAAAAGAGATTGAGTTTCTATACACTCTAAATGACTGCTATGGAGCACATGGTCACGGAACCTATCAGGGGCGAGGCGATCCTTGATTTGGTCCTAAGTAATACTCAAGACCTGGTGAGAGATGTAAAAGTGATTGTACCACTTGGGAACAGTGATCATAATGTTGTTGAGTTCAATATTTGTATAAATAGGGAATTGGCCAAAAAGACTCACACAACCACTTTTAACTTTAAAAGGGGTAACTTCTCTGATATGAGGGGACATGTGGAGAGGAAACTGAAAGGAAAAGTAGAAAGGGTCAAAAACATTGGGGAACCTTGGAAACTATCTAAAACTATGATCCTAGAAGCTCAGAAAAAATATATTCCACAAGTTAGGAAAGGCACAAACAAGTATAGGAAAAAGCCTGCATAGTTAACAAAGTAATGGAAGCTTTAAAAGGTAAAAAGGGATTCATTTAAGCAGTGGAAAGCTGGTCTCAGTGAGGCTGATAAAAGGGAACACAGGCTGTGGCAAATAAAATGCAAGTCTGTGGTCAGGCAGGCAAAAAGGGAATATGAGGAGAATATAGTGAAAAACGTAAAGATCAACAATAAAACTTTCTTCAAATACATTAGAAGCAGGAAACCAGCCAGGGAGGCAGTGGGGCCCTTGGATGACCAAGGGGTAAAAGGAGTACTGAAGGATGATAGGGAAATGGCTGAGAAGCTAAATGCATTTTTTGCCTCCGTCTTCACTGTGGAAGATGAGAGGTGCTTGCCCACTCCAGAGCCGCTGAGTTCGGGAGGGGTGTTGAAAGACCTGAGTCAGATTGAGGTGACGAGAGAGGAGGTCCTAAAACTGATAAACAACTTAAAAACTGATAAATCACCAGGCCCAGATGGCATACATCCAAGAGTTCTGAAAGAACTCAATTGTGAACTTGTGGATCTCCTGACAAAAATATGTAATCTCTCCTTAAAATCAGCCTCCATTCCTGAGGACTGGAAGGTAGCTAATGTCACTCCCATCTTTAAAAAGGGTTCCAGAGGAGATCCGGGAAATTACAGGCCAGTCAGTCTGACGTCGATACCGGGTAAATTGGTGGAAACCATTATTAAGGAAAGAATTAGTAGGCACATAGATGAACAAAACCTATTGAGGCAGACTCAACATGGGTTCTGTAAGGGAAGATCTTGTCTCACTAACCTGTTAATGTTCTTTGAGGGGGTGAACAAACATGTGGACAAGGGGGATCCAATAGATATTGTTTACCTTGACTTCCAGAAAGCTTTTGATAAAGTTCCTCATCAAAGGCTCCTAAGTAAGCTCAAAAATCATGGGATAAAAGGACAAGTCCTTTTATGGATCAAAAACTGGCTAATTAATAGAAAACAGAGAGTGAGTATAAATGGGCAGTTCTCCCAGTGGAGGGGTGTAAGCAGTGGGGTACCACAGGGATCAGTACTTGGTCCACTGCTTTTTAACTTGTTCATTAATGATTTGGAGTTGGGAGTAAGCAGTGAAGTGGCTAAATTTGCGGATGATACGAAGTTGTTCAGGGTGGTGAAAACCAGTGAGGATTGTGAGGCACTCCAAAGGGATCTGTCAAAGTTGGGCGAGTGGGCGTCAACATGGCAAATGGGGTTCAATTTGGCCAAGTGCAAGGGGATGCACATTGGAGCCAAAAATCCTAAATATAAATACACATTGATGAGGTCTGAAGTGGCAGAGACTGAACAAGAGAGAGATCTTGGAGTTGTAGTAGATAACTCACTGAAAATGTCGAGACAGTGTGTGACTGCAATAAAGAAGGCCAATGCTATGCTGGGGATTATTAGGAAGGGTATTGTAAACAGATCAGCCAATATCATAATGCCGCTATATAAATCAATGGTGCGACCTCATCTGGAATTGGTCATCACACCTTAAAAAGGATATTATAGCTTTGGAAAAAGTGCAGAAAAGGGCAACTTGAATGATAAAAGGGTTGGAACACTTTCCCTATGAGGAAAGGTTAAAGCGCTTAGGGCTCTTTAGCTTGGAGAAATGACAACTGAGGGGTGACATGATTGCGGTTAATAAGATTATGCATGGGATAGAGCAGGTAGAGAAAGAGGTACTTTTCTCCCTTTCTCACAATACAAGAACCCGTGGGCACTCCATGAAATTGCTGAGCGGTCGGGTTAGAACGGATAAAAGGAAGTACTTCTTCACCCAAAGAGTGATTAACACATGGAATTCACTGCCACAGGAAGTGGTGGCAGCTACAATCATGGACAGCTTCAAAGGGGAATTAGATAAGCACAAGCGTTACCCGCCTGCGATACTCGCGGGGGGGGATTTCATATCCCCACACACACTTTGTCCCCAGACTCCCTTGCAGCTGCCAGACCCACTGACTCCTCCCTTTTTGGTGGCTTGTCTTGAGCTGCTCCAGACGGCCTCGCGAAGGCTTCCTTCCTTCCTCCCCTCCTTTCCTCTCTCAGTGGCTCATCCAGAACTGCTCTGGAATGGCTCACTGAGGCTTCCTTCCCCCCCTTTCGTTCTCTTGGCTCCAAGACTCCCCCAGCACATACCTGGGCAACAGCACCCAGGCCATGGGAGACTGACCTCGCACAACGGAGCCTTGGGAGAAGCGAGGAGGCTGCCAGTGAGGCAGTGGCTGACCAGCAGTGCGACGCCACGAGACCCAATCCCCTGACCAATGCTAAGCCCTTGAGCTTGGAGGAGGCGCAAGGAGGAGGCCTCAGAATGCCTCAGCCGGGCCAGACCGTGGAACAGGTGGCGTTGGGACCTTTAGCCACTGTGCGAGGTGACGGTGGACCCGAGTGGGCTGTCGGCTGGCTGCCAGGTGAGCGGAGCATTAGTGGGAGGAGACCAGGGCTGGCTGGCAGCCTTTCACCAGGAGAAAGATGAAAAGGGCGAAGTGTGGCCGGGTTCAGAGCAGCGCTCGGTGTCTTCGCCACTAATTCCAAACAGACAGAAGGAACGGGGGCGGGGGCAGTGTTGAGGCAAGGTCCCTGAAGTACCCAGATCTTCCACGCACAGCAGCCACTGTTCCCAAGGGTAAGTCCATTCTCTGTGCGGGGACGGTTGCTGCTGCTGTGGCAAGTGGAGCAGCAGCGGGGATGGTTAGTGGCATGGCGGCTTCCCTCGCGCTGTTCCTGCACTTCAGTGAGTGAGTTGCAAGTGCATGCCCAGAGAGCAAGCAGTTGTAGTTTTTTGGGGATTTAAGTATCCCCTGTATACTTTTTGAAACATCTCAGATTTTTCTGCACACCTGGGGAGCGCCCCAAGTGTGGAGGAATATCATTTGACCTTCCATATCCCCCAGATTTGCGGAAATAAGTATTCGCACATAGGGGGCATGTCGGGAATTAGATATATAGATATGGAGCAGAGGTCCATCAGTGGCTATTAGCCAAAAGGTATAGATAGGGACTCTGGGGCAAGTGATGCTTTGTCTTCTTGGTGCTTGGGGGGGGGGGTCAACAGTGGGAGGGCTTCTAATGTCTTGGCCCCACTGGTGGACCTCCTGATGGCACCTGGTATTTTTGGCCACTGTGTGACAGAGTGTTGGACTGGATGGGCCTTTGGCCTGATCCAACATTGGCATCTCTTATGCTCTTAAGCATTTATCTGTCTAATGGTAATTTCTGTTAAATATTTGTTTGGGTCAATAATATTAACTTGTGCTGATCTCATACACTGAGAATTTTTTTTAAAAAATCCAATATAAATAAGGAACATTCAATTTTATTAGCATAGACTATTACTTGATATAACTTCTATTAATCCCATATGTCTAAGTGGCTAGTAAGTATGTAAATAAGATAATGGGATACTCTTTAATGCAACAAACAGATATTCATGATTAATATACTGAAACCTCAAAAGTTGAAATTTGCAATTCAGGATTTTCAACAATTTAACAGTACTAATATTTAATCCTTCAGATTTCCATTAATTCCCATTGATGTCAGTGGGATTTAAGCAGCCTAACTGTGCACAATATTGCAATCTGTATTAAAAGAGAGCTTATTTCTCAAAGTTCTGGGGACTCTAGTTGTTTAAACCACCTAGGAATATCTCCAGTATATTGAGTGATTACTGTGACATTGCTGTTGTTAGTATGACCTTATTAAGTATTGCAGCTGCTGAAACTTCAAAAAAAGAGAAAAAAGATTGGTGTGATAATAATACAAATAACTGACATAAACTCTTAGTGCCTGTTTGAAGTGTACTAAGGTTGCTGCAAATCTTTATTCTTCCAGTAATGCATTACTATTAGTCTTGTAAGTGTGTTACACAGATCCTGTACCAAACAGGCACCTATTTTTAGGTTTCTTAAAATGCTTTATTACTGCTTTTGAAAGCTTTAAATCAGAGGAATACTTATAGTTCATATGGCTCCCTCTCTCTAAAAAATTATCCCTCTAATCCAAAACCATCATGTGTTGTTACAATATTAGAAGTTTTTGCTTTCAACATCACAAAAATAAAGATTAATTACTACACATTGGTCTTTGATGCCGTGAAGTTGTGTTACTGGAGATAATATTAAAATTATATTAGAATTGTATATTGATCATCATGTAGACTTGTGAATAATTACAGTTTTGAAGATGACTATGAATAGTGCGTGATGCCTTGAGTTATAATTTGAGTGCTAAATGAAATAATCTGTGCTGTCTCTTTTTCATACCGACAGGGACAGTTTGCATATAATATCCCTTTGAACTGTACTGTGATGATGAGGCTTGCCATCAGTTGTAAGTCACACTTAGCAATAGTTTTCTATACACAGGCTTGTCAGTTCACTCGAGTTTATTTGCTAGTCTAGTCCCCTTTTCACTTGAGGATTTCAATTTACAAATGTACAGTTCCCAGTTAGTGGCTTCAGTTCTCCTGCTGTTTCTCTGAAGAAACTGTAGTTCCCCCTGCAGTGTCCAGTTAGCAACATTTGTTTTTTTGGGGGGAGGGGGATTTTTCTTTTTTCTTTTTAAGCAGCTTCTTTTGCACTGTTCATCTTGTGACAATTTTAGCAGGTTCTCATACAGAAGTAATAGAAATGTCTCTTTCATCATTGTGAGCCCCCCTCTCCTGGCTTCCGAATCATCATTATCTAGAATGGGATAACCAATTTTTAAAAATGATTTTAAGTATATAAGAAATCTATGTCTTGACTAGAGTTGCCAGCTCTGGGCTGGGAAATTCCTGGAGATTTGGAGGGTAGTGCCTGGGGTTTGGGGACAGGAGGGAGTACAGTGGGGTAGAATGCCAAAGAGTCCAGCCTCCAAAGCAGCCATTTTCTCCAAGGGAACTGATCTCTGTGGTCTGGAGATCAGTTTTAATTCTGGGAGATTTCCAGGCACCACTTGGAGGCTGGCAACCCTAACCCTGACTACAGTACTAATGAAATGTTAGCTCTCATAGTAAAAATCACTTCGCAAGTTGTATGAAATGAACCTTTTGTTAAGCTTCATTTAAAAGTATGCTTCCTGTGTCTCTGCAATAGTACAAAGAGATTTCATCAAAAGAGTTCTCAGCTTTCTCATTACTTTGACTCTCCCTGAATCATCTCACCTTTTTTGTTTCTTGGAAAATACATTTTCTAACACAGATCAATACTATAGAGTTTGTCATGTAATAACATCAAGCTTTAATTGGGGGGGGGGATATAAGACCTCAGTGTACAGTGATATGTTTTGGAGATAATCTATATGGAAATTTTCTTCTTTTCCCCTCAGAGAAGATTAGAATTTCTAGTAAAATATAAAGTTTGTAATAGGAGAAAAAATAACTCATGGATTGAAATATAGGTAAGGTTTTGGATTAATTTAACAAACTACATGAGAAACTAAACCAGAATAGTCAGTTTGGAACAGCTTTCTTTCTTTCTTTCTTTCTTTTGTTAATGTTGTTTGGTGATATTATTGAATTATCCCAAGGAAATATGAGTCAATATTTATGTTAATTTTGTTAAGTTTTCTAAAAATGTTAATTTCACTTCTGTTTTTATCCCATTTACATTTATATGACCTAATGTGATGATTTTAACATTATTTTCTAATAATTTGTACACTTGTAAGATTTGTCTGTTTTGTATGGCATAGCTGAGATTGCTCAGATATGTTATGTATTGTTACTAACCATGTTCTATATATTGAAAAGGACACTACAGCATGCATTCCAGAATATACCAGAGATAATGACACTGATAATGATACTGTTGAATCATATAGAACAGTATATTCAAGGTTGGGAAACAAAAATCAAGAATTCTACGTTTTACAAGGAATTAATTTTATATCCACAATTTGATTCAGCCTTCAAAGTATAAAGTTGGAGAAGTCAGAAGTAGGAGGAAGTTATCTGGGTGTTGGGACCTGAGCATACAAGAATTTTTATAATCTTAAATTAATTGTCAAAACGAATAATTCCAGAAGTCTTGTATGTTTTTTCACTTGTTAAGAATGGCCATAATACAGAGATAGTTATGCAATACATGATGTTGCACATGAATGGTGCCAACAAAAAAAATTGTTATGTAAAAACAAGCACATCACTGGGATGTCACATTTCAGTTGCTTTCTACTCTTTACACAGCTATTGTAGCATTGTTATTCCTTTGATGCCATGTTTAACACAAATCAGTAATTTAAGAAGAGACTGGATTTATACCCCGCCCATCACTCAGAGTCTCAGAATGGCTTACCCTTCCCTCACCCTTCCAACAACAGATATCTGAAAACTTGATAATTCATAATTCAATTCTTAAATGTCTTCTATGTAGTGTTTTTAGTCAAGTACACTCTTGGCCCTGCAAAACCTGTTTACCACTGAGGCTTAGGTGTTTTCTGTCTCTGTCAGTATTTAAAATGTTCATCAATACTTCCTTCATTTTAGGGAAGCTGATTTATTATTCTGCTAGCGCTTCTCTTCTGAAAGGTCCAAGTTTGAATCCCTGGTCTTCCATGCAAGAGTGCCATAGAGAAGGGGAGAATGATGTTGAAATCCACTCTGTGACACCATTGGAGAAAAAAGCAGGGCATAAATATTTAAATAAATAAACACCTCCCTCAATTTTACTATAAGTAACTGGGTTCTTCCTGCCCTTTATTTGGTCTTAGAAGTGAGTGCTAAGGTCTGCAATGTAGTGAAGAAAGGCTGTCCACTTAAAATACTGGTCCAGTCTGCATCTAGCATTTGCTCTGCTGTTTTACCAAACCCACCGTGGAACAGAAATTCCCCTCTACATTGCATGCCACTTTCACTTTGACTGATTGTCAGGTTTTATGGCAGTGTCCAGACTGCATGCCGCTTTCACTTCATTTGATCTCTTGGTTTTATGGTGGCTGCCTGCATAGATTTATGGCTGTTTTATGTCCATTCCGGGGTAACTCTGCAGTCAGTACAGCGTTGGCCTGGGGTATTTTAATGTGGTTTTGAGCCACATCTTTTTCTGTTCCAGAGTGGGTTTGGTAAAACAGTGGAGCAAATATTAGATGCAGACTGGGCCACTCTCTTGTCACTATATTGCAGGGCCATCAGCATATGGAATAGGAAAGAGGAGGTAAAAATGTGGCTATCAGGTCTCATGCTTTGGCCCAGGAACTCAGGTTTCTGGGCTTCTTGTCAAGGCTTTAATGGAAAGTTGAAATTCCAGGGCCACACACTTTGTAGTTTCTCTTAGTTCTGAGCATCTCTGCCTGTGATAACAACTACACAAGTAAAATTCAACTACATATTCTTTAGCACACACACAGTGTGTATCCAAAAGCCCATCTTTTTGAAGCTTCATAATTGTGACTACATGCATGTACAGATATCACTATACAATTCCTATTGTTGTGTGAAACTTCTGTTCAGTGTGACATCACCAATGATCCTGCCATATAAATTTCAGAGCTTTGGATGCCATGGGCTTGTCAACAGCAAATAAAGACAGCACCTGTTTCCTGTACTGGAAGACTCTGTTTATTTTGGAGTGAGCTCAGAACCTGCTAGAAAACAGCATCGCTAGTGCCCACTCAAGAAATATTTCCACCCCACTGGAAACTGTTAGTCCAGAACTACGTCATTTGGTGCTAGAACTTCACCCATCATAGCAGTTAGGTATTCTGGAAGCCCAAAGATCAAAGCGAAGATTATGGATCTCTAACACTCTGTAAATGATAAATTGTGTGCACATAGTCACCATTCAAAGCAGGGCTATGTGGAAAAGGAAAAGGGCCCTTAGAGCCCCCCCCCCCCCCGGCCAAATAAAACTTTGATCTTACTAGACTTTTTGAAGGGGGGGGGGAAGATTCTTGTTCCCCAGTAAAAATGCTAATGCCATGGGGAGGTTAGGTTAGAATATGTCCCACCTTTGGGACTTTAAACAATACCCCCCTTCCATGTTTACAGTTTATGCACACACTTTGGAAAAATAAAGCCACCAACATAGGAATTTCTCTTAAATTGGTAATTTGATTTCCCAAAGATTAGGTTTCAATTTGAAGAGCAGCCTAATGGAAAATATTTGACTCTGAAATCCACCCAATGAATTATGCGATCATACCTAATTAAAGTTTTCTTTCACTTTATCATTGTTATTAACAAAATATAAATCACATTATTCTAGAGTGAAGTGCAGAGCCATATGCCCCTAGCAGATTGATGAATGAAGATGTGAAATGAGATAATGGAAACTTTCTCTTCAGAAAGAAGTGAAATACAAACATAATAGTTTTAGTCATTCATCAACATTGATTGTCTTTGTGCTTCAGGCTTAGATCAAAAATTCAGCTGAATAGGGGAGATTAAATAATAAAACCTTATTTGCTGCAAAAGAATGATTACTAAAACATTTTCCAGTCTAATGGATACATGCTTTTTAAATTTTTAGGATCAGTTATAGATTTTATGTGACAAATACACATGCTGCACATACACTAGAGATGTACAGTTTGATATTTACTGATTGCAATTTACACTCCATTCAGAAATACTATGCTCTGTGTTTGAACATAATTGTTTCCAGGAGTGGGCAGAACCATATAATATGGTAGTCTGTCATCTTATCTGTATTTATTTTCTAAGTTAGCAAGGGAAGTGACTCACCAGTTAATCTTGTATAGCAGGGATGTTGTCCAACCAGAATGGTTAGCCTGTCTTCCCGCAAAAAGCATTATACATGTTTTGGCATTTATGTGCATGGAATCTTCCCTTTCTGTTAATCATTGCACAATTTAATGTATTTTGTGAAAGCTTTCAGATTCAATATAAGTACAGGCTCTGCTGTGTCATTTCTGGGATATAACATATTCCAGAAATAACATATAACATATGGTAATTAGAGAGGGCAATTGCTTTGCTTGTATCTGCCATAAAAAAAAGAAAGCAGGGTAGGAATAGAGGCAGGGGTTGTGGCTTATCTTGCCTGTGATAAGCAGCTGACCTGACTTGGGGGTCAAAGCAGAGATAGTTACTCCCCCCCACACACACACACATAGGTAGAAAACACCTGCCAATCCATGTGCCTTGAGGTGAACACCTTATTCGTACTACATGACAGTTAGACGCCATTGTGGTAATGGGAGATCAACAAAAAAATGCTCAAAGTGTTACCCCATGCACTGGATGATCAGCAGCCCTTGTACCCTGCAGAAGTGTGGGGAAAAGGATAGAGGCACAGATGTGGACTTGCTTTGCTTCTCAACAGTAACTTCGCATATAAAACTAGATGAGATAGGGGAGAGAACTGTTGGCACCATCACACACACAGATGACGTGGCAGAAGAAAACATGAGGTTCCCTTCGTTTACATAGGAAAGGGATGATGGGGCACCAGTGGAGCATGTAATAATGGAAGCTGACCTCTGTCTTGTTTTTTCCAATATTGGCTAACTTCCCATATTGCAGCTGGGCTGAGAGAAAAAATGCTGAAGGCATCATAGTGCATAGTGAAGGAATCATTGTCTTTAGAATGTGTAGGCATACAAGCAGAAGGCAGGTGAGAGGCACCAGTGCTTCAAATGAATACACTCATAGGTATGTGTGAAAGAGACAGAGAAGGAGCAGGAGACAGAGCTGCTAGAGGGGTGAGTGTTTGTTTTACTTGCTTTCAGCTGAGGGGATTTAGCTGAGGGTATTGTGTGGGAGGATTGGGTTTGGGAGTGTGTGGAAGGGATTAGAGTTGTTGCAGAGTCCTGGCTGCTTGAGATAGGGTGAGGAAGGGTTATTGGTTGAATGTGAATTGAGTGCCTGGGTGAATTTGAATAGCTGCTGCCCCGCCCTTTCTTGGGGAAGCCTCTATTTAAGGCAGCACCTTGCCAGAGGCACAAGCTAAAGGGCTCTTTGCCTATGGCTCTTAACCTAGGGACTCTTAGACTAGCGGCTCTGTAAGAAGCCCAGGAAGAGCCAGAAAGCCAAGCCCTAGTCTCCTTGTGTTCCCAGTAAGGTAAGTAGACTTTGACAAGGAGAACCACATAAATACAAAAAGGTTTTAAAAGAGGGATTTTATTTAATTATTTTAAAAGCAATTATGAAGACAGAATGCCAGCAGGGGGTTGGGGGCTAGCCAGTGTTTTGCATGGAGTGTCATGTGTATGACTTTCTGCCCAGTGAGCAGAAGTCTTGGGTGTGTGCTCAGTGCAAGGAGCTCCTGGTTCTCAGGGAACGAGTTTGCTCCCTTGAGGCCAAGGTGGCTGACCTGGAGAAGCAGAGACAGGCGCTTGGAGAAGACTCTTGGGGACTTGTTAGATATGTCCCACTCTGGATCTGGCAGCCCACCGCTGTCAGGGAGCATGAGGGTCAAGAGGAAACAGGGCACCATGCTGAGGATAAGGGGAATGTGCCCTCAGAAGGGACCTCTTCTTCAGCTGGTGAACAGGTATCTGCTGGAACAGCTCAATGTCTTTAAAGAACAGATGTCTGTTGTAACAGCGAATATTACTGCACAACAAAAGCAGCTGCAAGTTGTGACAACAAGCATTACTGCGCAACAAATGCAAATAATGGATTTGATTCAAGTAATGAAGCAGGATGCTGAGAAAGTAAAGGAAATGGCTGAGACAACGCAGATAGTGAGGAAAAAAGTGCAAAAATTGGAAAAGAAAACTGTATCTTTGGAAGATCAGATGCTGCAAGTGCAAATGGATAAGGCTAATATGGTCCTGCGCTTCCAAGGGGTGCCAGAGAAAAGAGGAGAGAATCTTAAAGAACGGCATTGTTTTGCCTGTGATTGAGTGCCTGGGTGAATTTGAATTTGAATAGCTGCTGCCTGACCTCTGCTGGGGGAGGCCTCTATTTAAGGAAGCACCTTGCCAGAGGCACGAGCCTCTGGCACGAGCCGAAGGGCGAGCTAAAGGGCTCTTTGCCCGTGGCTCTTAGCCCAGGGACTCTTGGACTAGGGGCTCTGTGAGACGCCCAAGAAGAGGCAGAAAGTGAAAACCCTAGGCTCCTTGTTTTCCCCATAAAGTAATTTGACTTTGACAAGAAAAAAACACATAAATACAAAGGGATTTAAAAGGGGGATTACATTTACTTATTTTAAAAGAATTATGAAGCCAGAATGCCAGCAGGGGGTTGGGGGCTATCCAGTGTTTTGCACGGAGTGTCACATGTATGACTATCTGCCCACTGGACAGAAGTCTTGGGTGTGTGCCCGGTGCAAGGAGCTCCTGGTTCTCAGGGAACGTGTGTGCTCCCTTGAGGCCAAGGTGGCTGACCTGGAGAAGCAGAGACAGTCAGCTAGGCGCACAGAAAAGACTCTCGGGGACTTGTTAGCTACGTCCCACTCTGGATCTGGCAGCCCCGCTGCTGTCAGGGAGCATGAGGGTCTAGGGGAAACAGGGCACCGTGCTGAGGATAAGGGGAATGTGCCCTCAGAAGGGACCTCTTCCCCAGCTGGTGAGCGGGTATCCTTTTGCACCAAGGAACCATCCCTGGGCAGGGTGGGAGGGGGGCTCTTGGTAGTGGGTGATTCGATCCTTAGGCAGGTAGACAGCTGGGTGGCGAACCCGCGTACTGACCGTATGGTGACTTGCCTGCCTGGTGCAAAGGTAGCGGACATTACGCGTGTTTTAGATAGGCTGGTAGATAGTGCTGGGGAGGAGCCAGTGGTCGTGGTGCATGTCGGCACCAACGATGTGTGGTCGTAGTGCATGTCGGGACCAACGATGTGGGGAAATGCAGTCGTGAGGTCCTGGAGGAGAAATTTAGGCTGCTGGGCAGGATACTCAAGGTTAGGACCTCTAAGGTAGCCTTCTCAGAACTGCTGCCTGTTCCACGCGCAGGGCCGGAGAGACAGGCACAGATCAGGAGTCTCAATGCGTGGATGAGACAATGGTGTAGGGGGGAAGGGTTCAAGTTTGTTAGGCACTGGGATGCTTTTTGGAACAAGATGGAACTGTACAAGAGAGGGTCTCCACTTGTCCCGAGAAGGAACCAGCCCAGTGATTATAATAACCTTCTTTGATTGTGTTGCCACAAAAGCACTGCTTTTTACTTGTGAATATTGTGGCAACACAATCAAAGAAGGTTATTTGTGGACCATAGGTGGATTTTATAATCACTGGGCTAGTGATTGCACTAAAAAGGTTTCATGTGCATATTTATCCTGTGCCTGGTTACTTTACTTCTGAACAATTTACTTTATGGTCCTTATTGAATTTGTATTTTGTATATATTCCTGATTGTGTCTTTATGAATGTAACTATTTACCATCTAGCCACATTTGTATGACCTCTGAGGAAGGCCGATTCGGCCGAAACGCGTCAGGTCAACTCTTTTAGCCCTGGTTATGGTTATGTTTTATATATATTGGTTGTAATTGGGCCCCTGTATATGTTTTAATTTGATATTATCAATAAATACATGTACCTCTTTTTATGAAAAGGTTTTAATTTTGGCCCTCCTTTCCACTAACCTTTGCTTGGTTTTGAAACCCTGTAAACACCCATTTAGGTTATTCCTCCCTCAAACAGTCTCAAATTGGGTATCCAAACTAGGGTTCCCAGTTTCCAGCTGGGAATGGGGGAGAAAATCCCCTGCCCCAGTTTCTGTTTCCTGCAGCCAGCAGGAGGGGGGGGGAAGCCACTGACAACTGCATGAAGTGATGTCAGTTTGATCTAGGAATCACAGAAATTCAATGGTTTTACCACAGAGTTTCCAGCAATTCCTAGAGAGGCATGACCTCACTTCTGGTATTTCCCAAGAAGAGAGGTCATTCCATTGCCACACATGCCCCTGTGTCTTCCCTGACTCTTACTCTAATCCATATTACACAACACTTTGGAGGTGGAAGAGTTCAGATTTTCACGATCAATTTGTTCCTCCAAATACATCATTAAGTTTCAGCAGGTCCTGCCCCCTTTAATTATTGGCTACTTCATCTTTGGTCTACTTTTGGGTACAGATGTGGTTTAATATGTAGGGGTTATTATATTTTTTGGTGGTGATCATCATCAGAAGATGACAGTGCGACAGAGAGAATATACTGGGTTGGGAGTCTATTTTGGAGATTGCTTTCCTTTCAAGTCAGTTTTTAGGATCCATACCTAATTGGCTTAAATTATGGAGCCATTCAAACTCAAATAGTACTGCAAGATTCTTACCAACCAAGATGGTTACATATAGTTTAGGAAGGCCTTGGAAAAATAGGTCTTCAACCTGGCGCTCTTTTGTTACAATCCTTTGGTCAGGCTAAATCTTTAATTAAGCAAAGGATCTGTGACATGGAACACCAGCAAGATTTAAGAAAAACTCCCAGTTTCAGGGCCCCTAAGGAGACGGGATACATCATGACAATGGCCAAATAACTTAAAACATTAGATTCCCCCCCTCTTAGGAGCGCTTTTACACTGGCCAGATGTGACACCATGCTGTCCAGGCTTTTGAAAGGAAGATATAAGAAGACCCCTTATTCTGAGAGGACCCGCCCTTGTCCTCTAGCTGTGGTGGAAACAATAGAACATGTGTGGGTTTTTTTGCTGCCCACTTTATAAATAAATACACAACACAACACTTCTGTCCCTTGTTGATAGATCTGCCATTGTGTCAGACAGGGCATGCTTAGATAAATGATTACCAGATGAAAAACCAGCTATTACTAAAGCAACAGCCAAATTCTGTGCTCAGGCGATTAGAGTATGTAATAAATTTTAGTTCTGTTTCTGAGTTCAGTCTTCTGATATAGATTTTATAAGGAATTCAATTAAATAGTGCCTGTTTTAACTTTTAGGTTTATAATTAAATGGTTTTATGATGTTATCTTGTTAATTATATATATATTCTAATTTTTAATTCTGGTATAATTCTATATCTGCTCTTCTAATTGGAGCGTTGTAACATCTATACCTTAAATATGATTTGCTGTGTGAACTTGTATCTGGTCGTGGACTGTAATAAATTATTCATTCAAACTGAAATATATTTTCATCAATATAATTGTATATTAAATTTATTATTTTTATCTACAAAATCAGAGATAGATTGATGTGGAGACTACCTTATGTCACCTTCTTGAAACAATATTTATATTGCCATAAGTCCTCTCTGTCTAGGAGAAGGGGAAGAGGAATACCATGCAAGACCAAAGCAGTATTAAATAAAGAACCAAAAACTGACTACATCACTTCTGTGCACTAATAAAGGCCTTATTAGTGACTTGGTTCTAGAAATTGCACGGGTACCCACCCGAATACCCCCAACCAGAAACAACTCTGGTTTTATGGCCTAATCTGTAGTGAAACTGAGTTGGGTTGAAAGGAAGGGTAAAACCAAAATGGGGGCTGGTCCTCTGCCTAACACTTAAGCAGAAGCAACCATGAGAAGGATGTGCCACCCAGCCTATCCCAACAATCAGGGAAAAGCTTTGACATCACTCTGACAAGACTGAGATCAGTGGCCCTGATTGAAAATTATCTCACCAAAAAGCTGTATGTCATCATATTGCAGGCTCTGGGCTTCCACCCAATGCCTATCTGTATGCCTCTGGCTATGTAAATAATAATAAAACATAGACATTTAAAATGAAGTATTGGGGGGGGGGGGGAAATATAGTGGATGTACTTGGAATTTTACAAAGCATTTTCTGTTCTCTTTCCCAGCCATCAAAAATTAACTCAAATTGGCTCAGATAGGTACATTGTTACATGGATTAAAATCTGGCTAAAGGAGCATAAGCAGAAAGTGTCTAGAGGAATAGCACAGGGATTGCTGTTACAGCCACTTTTATTTAACATCTTTATTAATGATTTGGAAGGGGGAATAAACAACATGCTAATAAAATTTGCATATGATTCTAAAATGTGTGGTGAAGAATATCCCAGTGCAGAAGACTATGGTGTTCATTTTAGACAAAATATATGAAGGAGAGTCAATAAAGAGTGTAATTTATCTAACAATTGACCTGAATTTCTTGGATGATTCACAGTTTATATACCTTTTATCTAAGCATGTCTGTGCGTTTTCTGTTCTCATTCTTTGCATTGTATTTTACACATCTAGTTTTTCGTCCCAGTAAGTTGTGCATTATCCACCCCACCCCCTATGTTAAAAAAGAAACAGTAAAAATTACAAGATTTTTAACCCCGTCCTGCACACAATCTCACTTTAGTTGTCAGATTTTCTAGACTTTTAATGTGGATGTGATGGCAACTTGTTACATTTCTCTGTATCCTTTGTATATAACTGTACCATTTTGTGCAAGATGATGTACATCCAGCACAGAAGCTGGTACAGATTCTGTATATCTGGTTGCCAATTTTTAATAGTCAAAATTTACTTTGATAAAATTTGACATAATGCAGTTTGGAGTATTGTTTGTAACAGCATAATTAGACCAACTTCCCTACCCTGTGTGTATACCAAAAAGTCCCTAATCTAGTTGTCATCTTTTGAAAAAGTTCTGGTAGAAAGCATACCTGAGAAATTACTGCACGATCTCACAAAATTTACAACTGTAATACTGCAATGTGCTTTCGGTGGAGTTGGATAGAACTACTTAATGTATGGTGCTGACTTTGTGCAGAAACACATTTGGTATTCCCTGTTATTTTATTTTACTGTGTGTGCACATATGTTTCCTGTTTGTTATTTGTTTATATAATGAATTACTGATGTTATGTTTTGTGCACCTTGTGGCGGAACAGTCCTACTCCGGTCTGCAGGCCCTGTTCTACCCTGCCCTCCAAGGCTTTCTCAAAACCTAGAGAGGCTTTTTTCTCTCTCCAGTAACCTGCCACCACCACCTGACTTTTGTAGAAATTGCCTGCTGGGAGGGTCAAGACTCCCAGCTTCTCTTCCAAGTTCTGAGGCTTTGCCTTTGTGTCTCCCGCTACCCAGTCATCACAGGGATGGTTTACTACCTTGCATGCCCCAGGAGGAATAGCCACTTGCCAACTGCCTGTTTTCCTCCCGGGACCACTTTTAAAATAGCATGTCGGAGAGGTTGGAGGTCTATGGGGTACAGAGAAATACTACCAGCATCCAAAGTTATAAAGTTTTTATTAACAAGAAAAGTCTGCAAGTGTGCTTTCAGCACAGCACCAAACTGAGCATGGGTTTCAAAAGAAATGGGTAAAATACAATTCCTCTGTCCTTCTCTCTATACATGCCCTATCAGATTTTAAATATAGGACAGACTCCTTAGCTAAGAATGTTATAGATCTCAAGAAAAACAGGTCAAACACTGCAAGATTAAATGGATGCAAAATTTCAATGCTGGGAAAACCTATAGACTAAGGACATTAGATTTACTGCTAGCCAAGCATTAAGAGAAAACTGGTACAAGGTGTTTTACCGATGGTACATCACCCCAAACGATATTAATAAGAACGTAAGAGAAGCCAATGTTGGATCAGGCCAATGGCCCATCCAGTCCAACACTGTCACACAGTGGCCAAAAATACCAGGTGCCATCAGGAGGTCCATCAGTGGGGCCAGGACACTAGAAGCCCTTCCACTGTTGCCCCCCCCCCAAGGACCCAGAATACAGTGCATCACTTGCCCCTGACTGAGAGTTCATATCTATACCTTGTGTCCAATAGCCACTGATGGACCTCTGTTCCATATGTTTATCCAATTCCCTCTTGAAGCCGTCCATGCTTGTAGCCGCCACCTCCTCCTGTGGCATTGAATTGCATGTGTTAATCACTCTTTGGGTGAATAAGTACTTCCTTTTATCCATTCTAACCCAACTACTCAGCAATTTCATTGAGTGCCCACGAGTTCTTGTATTGTGAGAAAGGGAGAAAAGTACTTCTTTCTCTACCTGCTCTGTCCCATGCATAACCTTGTAAAACTTGATCATGTCACCCCTCAGTCGTCATTTCTCCGAGCTAAAGAGCCCCAAGCGCTTTAACCATTCTTCATAGAGAAAGTGTTCCAACCCTAGATAGACAAGAATTAGAAAGGGTCTTGCTGGAAATGTAAAGAAGTAGATGGCACTTTTTATCACAGAATCATAGAGTTGAATGGGGCCATACAGACCATCTAGTCCAACCCCCTGCCCAATGCAGGACCAGCCTAAAGCACTTCTGACAAATACTCGTCCAGCCTCTTCTTGAAAGCTGTCAGTGATGGGGAGCTAACCACCTCCCTAGGTAGCTGATTCCACCTTTGAACCACTCTGACCATGAAAAAGTTTTTCCTAATATCCAGCTGAGAACTTTTTGCATGTAATTTAAACCCGTTGCTTTGGGTCCTATCCTCTGCTGCAAACTGGAACAGCTCCTTGCCCTCCTCCAAATGACATACTTTCAAATATTTAAGGAGAGAAATCATGTCCCCCCCCCTCAGTCTCCTACAAACTAAACATTCCCAAGGCCCTTAGCCTTTCCTTGTGGGGCTCAGTCTCCAGACTCCTGATCATCCTCGTTGCTCTCTTCTTCACCCTCTCGATTTTGTCCACATCCTCCAAAACTGCACACGTTACTCCAGGTGTGGCCTGACCAAAGCAATATACAGAGGGGCTATGATCTCCTGTGATTTCAATGCTATGGCCCTTTTAATACAACCCAAGACTGAATTTGTCTTTTTTTCATCACATTGCACTGACTGCTCATATTTAGTTTACAGTCCACCCTTACCCCAAGATCTCTTTCACATACACTACTCCCTAGAAACGTATCCCTCATCCAGTATTTGTACTTGACATTTTTGTGGCCCAGATGTACTACTGTGCATTTATCTTTGTTGAATAGTATCCTGTTTGCAACTGCCCACTTCTCCAGAGTATTCAGGTCTTGTTGAATTTTAACTTTGTCTTTTTGGGTGTTTGCTACTTCCCCTCAGTTTGGTATCATCAGCAAATTTAATAAGTAGATCCTCTACCCCTTCATCCAAATCACTGATAAAAATATTGAAAAGTACCAGGCCCCAAACCGAGCCCTGCGGCACCCCACTGGACACCTCTTTCCAATCTGATGAAATGCCGTTGATCACCACTCTTTGGGTGCAGTGCTCTAACTAGTTCCCTATCCACCGAACTGTCCTATAGTCCAGTCCACAGTCTTCCAGTTTGCCCATCAGAATGTCATGGGGAACCTTATTAAAAGCTTTACTGAAATCCAGGTAAATCACATCAACAGAGTTCCCACGATCCAGTAAGCTTGTCACAAAGAAGGAAACCGGGTGGGTCTGACAAGATCTGTTTGGGACAAAACCATGCTGAGTTCCCTGGATCACTAAGTGGTCCTTCAGATGCTTTCAGATTGATCCTTTTAAAATCTGCTCTAATATCTTCCCAGCAACAGAAGTCAGACTGAACAGCCTGTAGTTTCCCGGGTCATCCTTTCCCCCTTTCATAAAGATTGGGATAACATTTGGTCTTCTCCAATTTTGTGGCACCTCCCCAGTCCGCCAGGAGGCCTTGAAGATGATGGACAGATGCTCTGCAAGTTCATTAGAAAGTTCTTTGAGCACTTTTGTGTGCACACCATCTGGCTCAGGGGATTTGTATTTGTCCAGTACAGCCAGGTGCCTCTCCACAGCCTCCCTGTTAATGTCAACTGGACACTCAGGTGTCCTGTTATGTCCTCTACCATCTTTGGATGGACTCGGGTTCTTCTGGGAGAAAACAGAGGCAAAAAAGTCATTAAGCCTGTCTGCTTTTTCTCTGTCATCCACCAGAGTTTCTCCTTCTACTCCCAAAAGTTGTCCAATCGCCTCTTTTACCCTGTATTTGCTTCTCACACACCTGTAAAAGTTTTTCTTTTTGTAGCAAGCCCCCCTGGCTTTAGAGGTCTGTCCTTTCCTCCATTTCCCTCCATTTCCTTTTTCTCCCTTAGCTTATTCTGAAGCTCTCGGTTCATCCACATCGGTTTCTTGGAGCCCTTACCATGTTTCTGTCTTGCTGGAATAGTGAAGGCTTGAGCTCGCAAAAGCTCATGCTTGAGATGAGCCCACCCTTCACTCACTCCTTTCTCTTCCAGCACACTGCCCCACAAAATTACTCCCATCAAGTCTCTAAGGCCGTTGAAGTCGACCCTACGAAAATCTAACCTATGAGTCTGGCTATGAACTTCCTTGACCCCCCCCCCCCAGAAACTGAAATTCAGGGAGGCCCGGCACCACCTTCACCCTGTCTACCAATTCTTCCCTGTTGGTTAATATTAAGTCTAATATGGCCGAGCCCCTTGTAGCTTCCTCCACTATTTGAAAAAGGAAGTTGTTGTCCAGACAGGTCAGCAATTTGCATGATTCTTGTCACTTTGTTCAGCCTGTCTCCCAGCACACATCGGGGAAGTTGAAGTTTCCCATAATTATAAGGTTCTGATATCTGGATACTCTACTGATCTATACATGGAGGGCAGCATCCATTTCCTGTCCCTGGTCAAGCAGACTCCAACAACAATACCCTTTGTCCTACCTCCCCTTACTTCCACCCATATACTTTCCACAGGGCTGTCTGTTAGAGCAGTTCTAGCTGGAGCAAACCGGTTCTGCCTGGCATTGTAATAGCAGTATCAGAATGACTCAGCAGCAAGGGCTGATTGGTTGATGTGTATATATAAGCATTCAGTGTACAGTCTACTTTACCTCTCTGATGTATGTTGGTGTTTGGCGGAGCACTTTGTCGGTTGAATTAATGACTTGTGTATACCTGCACTACTTAACAGGACTTTTGTTAATAAACCTTGTATATATTCCTTCCCACCTAACTGTGTGGACATTGGACTCTATTGGGACTTGGCTCTGCACTATACTGTGCAACTCTGCTCTAGTGTTAACTCACCAGCCCCTGACACAACTCCCTGACAACCACATGCGCCAGAACTTCCTGACAATCTTGTCCTCTCCTCACATACAGCGCCACTCTGCCTCCTCTTCTACCCTTCCAGTTTTTCTTGAACAACTCATACCCATCCACTACCACATCCCAGTCATGAGAATCATCCCACCAAGTCTCAGTGATTCCTATCTCCAGCTCTTGCTTCTTTTTGCCCATACTAAATTGGTATATAGGCACGTGTAGCCTTGTACCTGTCAGCAAGCTGCCATGGAGTTCTGTGTAACATTGTATGCTCCTAGCTTGAGTTCATTCCCCCCCCCCGCGATAACCAGCTTGTGTCTCCCTGTTGCTTCTGCTGTGCTCATTAGGTAAATTCCTTTCACTGTCTGTTAGGATTGCTTTGAAACTTAGATAATGCCCAAGGTCGACTGCTGGAGGTTGGAAGGAGTATTGGAGTTGCTTTGATTAGTATGTGCTAAGGCTTGAGAACCGAATTAATGTTTATGTTTAAGACCGTTTGTTCCCAGGGGTTTGGGCGCCTATTTTACCTGCTTTCCCGCACGCGGGAAAAGGACCCATTGGCCACGGCCTGGTATGATTTTCTTTATTATCTTGTAACCCAGAGGTAGTCTCCATTCTTAACAATCTTTGTGTTCCTGTTTTCACCATCGCTTTAATAAATGCTACTTTGCTACAAACGTGGATTTATTTGAATGCCTGGAGAATCGGACATTTTGTTAAGAATCACCTTTCTTCATCACTCTTTATCTGATATTACATCATGAGTGGAGAAGAGGAGAAAATACCTACTTGTGAGGGGGACACCGGCAGCACCCCAGTAACCTCGACCACCCCGGTGACCACGGTACCAACAGATGGGGCCGAGGGGGGAGCAGTGCCGAAAACCACCTCATTCACTTGGCCATTCACCCCGTCGCGGTAGATGAAGGGGGCGAGACCCGCATGGGATGACTGGACTCAATTTGACATGCGGGGCACCCAAGAGACTTTTTTGCACCGAGGAAGCGGTCTGCGAGAGAGCCTATTTGAGCAAGGGATGTACCAGGGAAGGAGCTTGGGCATCCTGGGCGACCAGCTCGAAGTGGCTGAAGAACCCTGGCTGACAGGGCGCTCTAAGGAACGATACAGTCGAACCACCCAAGAGGAAGAACGAGAAGGCTTGGGAGAACGGGTGGAAGAGATCGACAAGACATTACAGCAACTGATGCAGACGGTGGGGGAGGTGTTCAATGCACGAATGTTAGCTAAGGCTTTTCTTACGCACATTGTACGCCTACATATGTTGCCCTCAAAGGTGATTTCAGATAGGGGAACCCAATTTGTTTCCAAATTTTGGAAGGAACTCATGACCATTATAGGGGTGGAGCAGGGGCTAAGCAGTGCTTATCACCCAGAGACTGATGGCCAAACAGAACGGGTTAATCAAACACTAGAACAATATCTAAGGTGTTTTACAAACTATCAACAAGATGACTGGTGTGAACTGCTACCTTTGGCTGAATACTGTTATAATAATACGTTGCATAGTTCCATTGGTATGTCGCCTTTTAAGGCAGTATCGGGCTATAACAGCCCCCCCTTGCCTTTCTTGGGGGGGGAAAGCCTCTACAGCCTGGGGATGCTGGTGAATGGTGTAAATCCTTGCAACAGGCTTGGCCTTTATTGTGTCAAACGTTGGAGGCTGCCAAGGCCGCCTATAAAGCACAGGCTGATAGAGGTAGGGTGGTGGGTTGGGCTCTACAGCCTGGAGACTATGTTTATGTGTCAACTAAGAATATCAAGATGCTACAGCCTAGCCGGAAATTGGGATGGAAATTTATCGGTCCGTTTAAAGTGCGTAAAATGATCAATGATGTCGCTGTGGATGTGGAATTGCCTAAGAGTTTACGTTCCTTGCATTCTGTGTTTCATTTCAGCCTCCTCAAAAAGGACACTGGTGATTCCCCATGGAGGCCTGAACGGGCGACACCCCCTCCGGTGTTGGTGGAGGGCGAGGAACATTATGAGATTGTTAACATCTTGGACTCTAAATTGAAACGTGGAAAATCGTTCTATTTGATTGATTGGATTGATTTCGGGCCCCAGCACCGCGAATGGGTGGAAGTAGGGGATATTCGGGCCCCTTATATGCTCAGAGACTATCACCGGCGGTTCCCGGACAAACCGGGAGGTCTCCTGCCTAAACCGGGAGGTGGAGGGTAATGTGTATTTTTGGGAGGGCAGTATGTCAGCAAGCTGCCATGGAGTTCTGTGTAACATTGTATGCTTCTAGCTTGAGTTCATTCCCCCCCCCCGCGATAACCAGCTTGTGTCTCCCGGACATGATGGAGCGTTCGATTGAAGCTGCCCTGGCAAGACAAGCGCCGCAGCAGCAGGCGATCCCAGCACAACCAGGAGCTCCACCGGTAATACCAGCGGGCCCGGCGCTTCCACCCCCCGGAGGACCGGCACCCGGACCTCCCCCCTCCACCAGCTCCGGGGAGAGCGCGGCCGAAGGACCTGTTAGAGGCAACGTTCGACGGCAACCCGGAGGAGCTGGCGTTTTTCACGGTGAGAGTGCAAAAGTTTGTGACTCAACATGGGCATCTGTTCCCGAATGACAGCAGCAAGATAGATGTGATCGCGGCGAGGCTCAAAGGAGCAGCAGCAACCTGGTATGTGGGGCTGCACAACAGCCGTGGTCCGGAGCTGCGCAACCTGCGAGCTTTCATGTGGGCGCTGAGAACCCGGTTTGAAGACGTGAACGCAGGGCAAAGAGCGAAGGCCTTCTTGCGCATGTTCAAGCATGGGCGCCAGTCAGTGAGAGAATACTTGGCTGAGTTCCAGAATCAAGTGGCGAAACTGCAAAATTGGCCAGACCATGTCCTGGTGGAAATGTATCGTGTGGGTCTGAATCCAGAGATCAGGGAAACGGTGCTTCGATCAGTGGATCCAGTATCCCTGATGGCATGGACTCAAGAAGCAGAGAATGCAGAGAGCTGCCTTCAAACCCTGCGCCTGGACATGGCAGCAGGAGGAGGGAAGGTGAGCCAGCATCAAACCCCGAAGCCGAAGACATCTCGACTATCAGAGGCGGCCAGAGACCTGCGGATGAAGTTGGGGCTTTGTCTAAAGTGTGGAGAGCGGGGCCACTTTGCAGCGGATTGTGGCCAACGACAGCAGAAAGAGAAGGCACCAGCAGCCAAAGTCAAGACTGCAACGCCGACTAAGAAGGGGCTGGCGAAACCAAAGTTCTCAAAAGCACTACAAGCTGCGCCTGAAGAACTACAGGAAGACTCAGCAGAATCTGAACTGGAGGTGTCGGGAAACGACCAAGTCCTGTTGTAGATGGCGCACAGCAACAGGGCTTGCCGTCGGAGGTGCCCATAGTGGTGAGAGAACCCCCCTTGCTTTTTTTTGTGACTGTTTCTTTAATTAATCCGATCCTGGGGACTCATGTGCGGGTGAAAGCACTTATTGACTCGGGGTGTGGGAGAGACTTAATTAGCCCCAATGTAGTGACAGGGTTGGAAGCGGGGCTCAAGAAGTTGAAATCCCCATTCATTTTCACGCAAATGGATGGGGCTCCGATGAAGCCTTGTTTACACGAGACTATGCCTCTAAGGCTGGGAACTGGGGATCATTGGGAACAACGTCCTTTCATTGTCACTCCAGATTCCCAATTTGCGCTGGTGTTGGGGGCCCCTTGGCTTTATAGTCACGATCCATACATACTTTGGGAAGAGGGCAAGATTGAATTTATGTCACCTAAATGCCAGAAACACAAATGGGAGGCTGATTGGGGCAATCCACCAGTTATAAATTTCCCGTGCGCTGTGTTGACTCCGGGTGAACTGGCCACCCTGCTGCCACAGTATCGCGATTTAGCCCCAGCGTTTGGGGAGGAGGAGGCAGACGAGCTGTCACCCCACAGAAAATCAGATTGCAGTATTGAACTCGTTCCAGGAGCAAAATTACCAAAGGGGAAAATCTATGCTATGGGGCCGGCCGAAAAAGAAGAACTTAGGAAGTTTATAGACAAGAACCTGGCCAGAGGTTTTATTCGGCCAGCATCCTCACCATTTGCAGCCCCTTTCCTGTTCCGGAAAAAGAAAGATGGAGGTTTGCGCCTATGCACAGATTACAGGGGGCTGAACGCAGTTTCAAACACAAATGCCTACCCCATACCACTCATCAAAAACTTGCTTGCAGAAGCGGCAAAGGGGAAGATTTTTTCCAAACTTGACCTATGCGATGCGTACTTTTGAGTGCGAATAAAGGAGGGGGATGAGGGGAAAACCGCTTTCAACACTTCCTTGGGACAGTTTGAATACTTCGTTATGCCGTTCGGCCTTCAAGGGGCTCCTGGGGTCTTCATGAACTTAATTAACGAGGTCCTGCATGAACATCTATTTAAGGGAGTGATTATTTATTTAGACGACATTTTAATTTATTCACAGGACCTCCCCTCGCACATCAAACTGGTCAGAAAGGTCCTCAAAATGTTACACAAGCACAAACTTTTTGCCAAGCTGTCAAAATGCGAATTCCACAAAACACACATTGACTTCCTGGGCTACCGCATTTCGGGAGGCGGGTTGGAAATGGATCCCGGGAAAGTGAAAGATGTGGTGGGGTGGGAACCTCCGAAAACACGGAGGCAACTCCAAGGGTTCTTAGGATTCTCCAATTTTCATCGCGGGTTCATCAAAGGCTTTGCCCAGATTGCGCTACCCCTTACTGACTTATTAAAAACAAAAGGGAAGGGGTTTGATGCCACGAAGCCGGGGGCACCGCTGAAGTGGTCGGCGGAGTGCAATGAGGCTTTTCGGCGCTTGAAAGAAATGTTTACTTCTGAACCGGTCCTTGCGCACCCTGACGAGAGGAAAAAATTTATTGTGCAAACTGATGCTTCAGATGTAGCAATGGGGGCGACTATTTTACAGATGGGGGAGGATGAAATGTTACACCCACTTGCCTACAAAAAGTTTTCTGAAGCTGAGCGACACTGGTCGGTGTGGGAGAAGGAAGCGTCAGCGATCCGTTTGGCGTTGTGTTCCTGGCGCCATTGGCTGGAGGGGGCAAGAGTGCCGTTTGAGGTTTGGACTGACCATAAAAACCTGGAAACTCTAAAATCGCCCAAAAGTCTGAACGCAAAGCAGCTGCGTTGGGCGGATTTTTTCTCTAAGTTCCAGTTCACTTTGCACCATTTCCCCGGCTCGGCCAACTCACTGGCTGATGGCTTGTCCCGCCTCCCGCAACATGCGAGTCAGCAAGACGTCATCATTGACTCAATTTTCACCCCCGCCCAGCTGGGTGGAGCGGTGATTACTCGGAGCCAAGCTAAGAAATTTCCCACGCCCCTGCCATCGCCTGTGTTCCCCTCCCCTCCGCCTCCTTCGAGTACTTGGAGGGACCGCTATGGTGAAAATTTCTCTTCAGAGGCTATTGTGTGTGTGTGTGGGGGTGCCGGATTGTAAACAGGACCCCGATGGGCTGAGGTATGCCAGAGAAAAACTCTATGTGCCTATTTCTCTCCGCAGAACCGTGATGGAAACTGCTCATGGGACCAAACTGGCGGGGCACTCAGGGTTTGTGAAATCCCTGCAATTACTCCGCTGCCAGTGCTAGTGGCCGCACATGCGCAAAGATCTCTTGGACTTTGTGCGCCCCTGTCAGTTATGTGCCCTTACTAAACCAAGGGGGGGGGGAAGACCCCTGGACTGTTGAAACCTTTGCCGACCCCTGGGAGGCCGTGGGACGTTATTTCCATGGATTTTATTACTGACTTGCCTCCCAGCAAAGGGAGGACTGTTATTTGGGTGGTTGTTGATTTGTTTTCTAAACAAGCCCATTTCATTCCGTTCCCTTCTCTACCCACTGCACGAATGTTAGCTAAGGCTTTTCTTACGCACATTGTACGCCTACATATGTTGCCCTCAAAGGTGATTTCAGATAGGGGAACCCAATTTGTTTCCAAATTTTGGAAGGAACTCATGACCA
>NW_015168697.1:217421-263687 GCF_001447785.1 Gekko japonicus
GGGCGACACCCCCTCCGGTGTTGGTGGAGGGCGAGGAACATTATGAGATTGTTAACATCTTGGACTCTAAATTGAAACGTGGAAAATCGTTCTATTTGATTGATTGGATTGATTTCGGGCCCCAGCACCGCGAATGGGTGGAAGTAGGGGATATTCGGGCCCCTTATATGCTCAGAGACTATCACCGGCGGTTCCCGGACAAACCGGGAGGTCTCCTGCCTAAACCGGGAGGTGGAGGGTAATGTGTATTTTTGGGAGGGCAGTATGTCAGCAAGCTGCCATACTGTGTAACATTGTTCTGTGTAACATTGTATGCTTCTAGCTTGAGTTCATTCCCCCCCCCTCCCGCGATAACCAGCTTGTGTCTCCCTGTTGCTTCTGCTGTGCTCATTAGGTAAATTCCTTTCACTGTCTGTTAGGATTGCTTTGAAACTTAGATAATGCCCAAGGTCGACTGCTGGAGGTTGGAAGGAGTATTGGAGTTGCTTTGATTAGTATGTGCTAAGGCTTGAGAACCGAATTAATGTTTATGTTTAAGACCGTTTGTTCCCAGGGGTTTGGGCGCCTATTTTACCTGCTTTCCCGCACGCGGGAAAAGGACCCATTGGCCACGGCCTGGTATGATTTTCTTTATTATCTTGTAACCCAGAGGTAGTCTCCATTCTTAACAATCTTTGTGTTCCTGTTTTCACCATCGCTTTAATAAATGCTACTTTGCTACAAACGTGGATTTATTTGAATGCCTGGAGAATCGGTTTTATGTTACTGATCAGTTTTATGTTACTGATGTTTCATCACACCAGCTGAGAGTCAGCTGACCCTCCCCATTGTATATAGGTTAAATACATCCCTCTATAATGGAAAACTACCTACTTAAAGGTACAAACACATCACAGTTTGACCTGTCCTACCCAGGTGGGCCCCCACTGTTTTTTCTTCTTCCTTGAAGTCCCCCTGTTGATCGTCCCCTTTCCCTTGCGGCTTCAGTTTAAAGCTCTCCTGATTAGGCTCTCCAGGTTCTTTCCGAACGTTTTCTTCTGTGACCTTGAGAGGTGAAGTCCATCATGTGCTAGAAGGCCTTCTCTAAGAAAACATATCCCGTGGTCCCAGAACCCAAAGTGCTCCTGCCGGCACCACCATCTCAGCTGATGATTCATCTTGAGTATGGTCTGTTCTCTTTGTACTCCTCTTCCTATGACTGGAAAGATAGAAGAGAATACCACCTGTGCCCACAATGCCTTCATCTGCCTTCCAAGAGCTTCATAGTCCTCTTTAATTTTCATAGTCATAGTACTCTTTAATTTTCATGATGATATTTGCGGCCGTGTCATTCGTCCAAACATGAACCAGCACAAACGGGTACTGATCAGTAGGTCGTATATGTGGTGGACTTGCAACAAGACGAAAAGATACTGGAAAAATATACATGAAGAAATTCAAAATATTTTAAAAACCATATTCCCGATGAAACCAGAGACTGTGTTACTAGGAATCCTATCAGACAATATAGATAGAACTTCACAACACCTATTTAGATATATGTTGACAGCTGCCAGAGTAATATCTGCAATGAAATGGAACACAGAAGAATGCCCTACAATAGAGATGTGCAAAGAAAAAACTAGCTGAGTATGCAGCATTGGCAAAACTGATTATGTAAACAGAAGACCATTGAAAGAATTTCAGCAGAAATGGAAGCTTACTACTCATACTATGAGAATAGATTTTTTTTTTTTTTTAGTTTTGGAATTATCTGAAAATCATATTAAACGTGATGAAGATATTGATTATAGTTTTAATATTTTTATTTAGTATTCCACTAGTATTTAAATATTTAGTAACAAAACTTAGATTTAGACAAACGATTAAGACAATATTCAGGTTTTAAGGATGATTTAATTTTAATGTAGAAGTTTGTTCAACTGTTATTGATGTAAACTCTCTTATTGTTAACAGTCAGTCAGTCAGGCATTTATTACGACAATAGATTATTGCTAGCATTAGGAAAGTTCTTGTTTATTCCTGTTTAGAAAGAACATACTGCAAAACACTGTAATATTGATGTTTCATTGTATACTTTTATATTTGAAATAAGTATCACATCTGAGTACATCTGATTTTAGTTGTTGTATGTAATAACCTATAATATTTGATACATTTGATTAATCTATATTTCCCCCTACCCCTCTTCCCTTTTGTATACCACTTTTTAAAATAAAATAATAATAATAAAAAAATTAAATAGAATGTTATAGATCTCTACATAGTTCTATTTCCTTGCAGTTTTCTTCAGCTGTACAGCCCAGCCCATGGCAATGGCCTCCGCTTTCAAACCTCAGTTGAGAGTTAAGCACAAAAGAGCCCTCCCTCCTTGTTCCAAGGGATTTTATCCTATCTCTTTTTCCCACCCACTGACCAGGTCAGTCTGAGTCAAAGAACCTTTTTCTGAAGTCTCCAAAAGTTCCTTCCTGAAGTCCTTCTAGTCTTAATTCCTCCAAATCTATTCCCTGCTTTGAGTGGGTTGGGGTGGGGGGTCTTGGACCATTTTATTGTCTCCAGTTGGACTTATTAGCATTTCTTAAGAGGTAGATGAGGTGAGGGTGGAAATCTGTTGAACTGACTTCCTCCCCCCTGCCTGTTCCCTGCCCACAGAGAAACACTTTTAAAACCTCCTGGTAAAAGTTTTACCCAGGTCAAACCTCTACCCCCAAAATGCATTTCTTCACACACATTATTAAATTTGTTCATTTATATATTGCATCCTATTACTTTTTCCTCATTTTCTTATGCTCTCAGTCTTTTGGGGCATTTCCCTCTTTTTGTGTAATTGCTGACTTTGAAAACAGGAGTTCCACTTTCAGCTGGAATATGAGTTTTTGCTCTGGTTGGCTGTTTTAGGATTGCTAACTCCAAGTTGGAAAATTCCTGGTGATTTGGGGGTGGATCCTGGACTGGATGGAGCTTGTGAAGGAAAGGATCCTCAGTGTGAAACAATGCCACAGAGTCTACTCTCCAAAGCTGCCATTCTCTCCTGTTGATCTGATCTCTCTAAAGATGAATTGTAAGTCAGGGAGATATCCAGGCACCACCTGGAGGTTTCTTACCATAGGCTGTTTTCTCCCTGTTGGAAAAGGTATGTCTCCTGACGTTCTGTGGAGATGCCCCCATTTGTTAGAGCATGTCACATGACAGATTGGTGATCTTAATTATATCTTCGACCTATAAAAATATTTCTAGGCCTAGTATGTCTGGGAGATTCTTGAACAACCAAAAAAACCCCTCTCATGAGAAGTTAGGAAAACAAACAAAAATGAAGCAGTCAGAACTTTACAAAGATCTGTAGGCTTTTGAGTTTAAATCCACGTAATAATTGGTCCTCTAGCATGTTTTACTATTTTATTTATTTATTTTACAGCCTGGATTTCTTCCTGACACTTAAGGCAGATTATACAGTCTAGAAAATTAAGTAACCATCCAGCAAGTGTTAAGAATGTGAAACACTTCAGTATCTCTTAAAACTAGTTCAGTAGCATTAGTGAGACTTCATTGCTAAACTTTGGCTGGTTGAATCAAGCCCTTGCTTTTGGACAAAAGTGGAATTGGGAATTTAAACATCACTCTCCCCATAACATTTGTAGGAGCTGCATACTACTTGACCATGATGACCTTGTAAATTCCTTCCTACTCTGAAACTACATTCTCTATGTAACCCTGTAGACTTATCATATGTAAAAACATGCTCATGTTTATTCAAATGTTTGGATAACAGGGTCAAATTGATAATGGGTCAAATGTCTTCTCACTAATATGTGATAAGACTTGTAAAATATATCTGAAGAATCAAAAAATATGAATGATAGGAGAGGTGGGGCTTCTGTACAATGACCTAGTTGAATACTCAGGGTTCTCTCTGAGTTTCACTAGCTTTTGGAGCTTTTTAGTGGACTTTTTGACCTTTCTGGACACACCGGATGGGTCAGGGGTCTCTCCAGTACCTCGGGTGTAGGAAACTGGTGGCAGAAGACTTTCATCTGAGCCCCCTGTCTGTGGCAACAGCAGGAGATGGAATCAGACTGTCTTGAAGCAGAAGCTCCTAAAGACCAGCCGCGTTAGCACAACTGGAAGTTGTAACTACCCCATATAAGGGCCTCTATACCTCATCATTAACATCCTTGGTGAAGACTCAGTGAGTATTTTTGGCTTTTTCACAAACTTTAAACTTGGAAAAGAACATTTGATTGCCCCCATAAATCTTCCCCAGAAGCAAAGGGAGCTGACTCCCGCGCCTGCGGCTTGCCAGAGTTTGGGGGAGTTCTTCACTTTTAAAATTGAGGGGCTAAACTTTGCACTAAAATCTTCTATCTGCTAGCTGGGAAAAGATTTCTACAAAGACTAATCTTAAGTGGCTGATTTGATTTATTGAAAGGAGGACAGACTTGTAAAATGGCGACTGTGACTTTTCTACCTGTGTAGTTCACAGATTTGTGGAGGCTGCCTGTTCAGTAGCGCAATGGCCTTTTCAAATGTGATAGAGAAGGAAAATCTCTTTGGAAACATATTACAGCAGCTAGATGACTGGGAAAAATATTGGGATCTCTTTAACGTACAATTGGAAAAAAAGATTACGGCCTCTGTCTGCCAAGCCCTGGAAGAAATCTTTGAAAGAGAAGAAATCATGTTTCTTGAAGTGCAAGACAACCAAGCACAGATGACGTCATATACTTTACAAAACGAAGTGCGGCTGGAACTGTTTGAACACTCGACACTCAGAATGAGAGATCTATTCAGCTGTAACTTTGGAGATTCCTCAGAGACTTTGGCAGTGGCTGGATATAAGACAGCACTGGTCGAGCTGGTGAGACAGGACTTCATGAGTTATTTTACAAGCAAGACTAAAGAGACCACCTTCAAAGATTGGAGGCATATAATACTAACTATTTTGGGGAGACATTTGCAGAGAAAACAAAAGAAACTTATATTTTATAGGTATCTGTAACAACATATCTTGACTGTTTGCATGTTTTAACTGATCAAGGAGACAAAGTGGAAATCTAACTGCTAAGAATACTGGTTTATTTTTTTTGCTCTCCTTCTTCCTTTCTCTTTCTTTACTCTGAACTTATACATACTACATCATCTGTTTCATGGTTTAACTGGTCAATGAGACAAAGTTTTATTCAAAGGGGAACCTTAAATGTTAAGAAATACATGTTTACATACTATATCTTTATTCTTTTTTTTGAACCTATACTGACACTTGCAAAATGATTGACTAAGAATATAATCTGTAGTTCTAAATATTGACTATTTTTATTGTTCCAATTGATTAGTGAAAGTTAAAGTAATGGTTGGTCTATTTGAAACAACAGGTTTGGGATATCTGTAATGCTCTAACTGAAGGTTGGGGGGGGAACTTATAGGACAGTTTGATTTTTAGAGTGGGCTTTGCAGGGAAAATAATAATAATAGTAATGCGCTGATCTCCTAGAGAAGATGTAATGATTTACTATTGTGAGAGAATAGATGGAGTTATATAGAGTAAGGTGAAAACATATTGGCACTGTAAAGCTAAGAAAAATATAAAATACTATGTCTAAGTTTGCAAGTACTTGGGATTTTGAAAGCTAAAAAGGTGAAGGAATATCTTAAAGGGACAAAACTGTTATTATACAAGAAATATGTGCCCAAGTTAGAACTGTTAAACTGTTGAAACACCTGTTTCTTTCCCTTTCTATTTTTATGATTATAAAACTAATTAATAATAGGGTAGCATAGATAAAATGAAATATAGCAGATAGGATATAGAAAAATGAACTATATATTGGGAATAGAATTTTGATTAATGATATTTGTTGTGGAATATAAAGTTAAACAAGGAGGAAAAAAGAACTATGCATCTAAGGATGTTGTGAGCGAGACAATGTCTAGATATTTTTAAAAAATGTATTGCTCTTTCTGTTGTTTTGTTTTGTGTAATCCTTAAAAACTAATAAACTTTGCCCATTTGGGCAAGTATTAAAAATATATATATGAATGAAAGAATGGGTGTTGCTGAGAAATAGAAAGTTATTGGAGTTAGGTCATAATTCGAGATTTGGTTGGTGTGATTATTTGTGATATGTCAAAGCTAAGGTCAATGTGGATTTTAAAAACCATTATATTAGACGTGCTATTTTAAAAATAGGGAATAAATATAAATCTAGGTTATGTCCGAAAACACCCTTCTGGTTCTCTACACAAGAAGCATTGTATAGATGCGAAATGATAACTAAGCACAAATAGTTTACAATGGATGCATACACTTGTCGATTTTTTAATGTACAATTATTAGAAAGGTTTAAAGCAGATAAATTATTGCATGGTTTTGTACAATTTAAAACTGAATTTGAAACAGAATTGTGTACAAATGACAAACATGTTATTACTAAATTGTATAAACTCTTGTTGAAATGGATGAACAGAGGATGAACGAGTGAAAGAATCTCTGGTAAAATGGGCTCAAACTTTGGATATAATGTACAAATGGAGTAGTGGAAAAATATTTGGATGAGGAGCCTTAAATTTATGTTGAGCTCTAGTCTTAAAGAGGATTTTTACAAAATGATGTATTGATGGTATATGTCACCAGAGAAATTAGCGAAAATGTATAAGAATATTTTGAGGGTGTGTTGGAAACGCAAACAAATAGAAGGGACAGTCTATCATTTACGGTGGACATGTAACAAAGCCAAAAAGTTTTGAATACAGAAGACATTATCTACATTTATTGTTAACTGGAAACCCCTTATAGACTTTTTGCATGAAACAGAAAGAAAGTGAAATGATTTTGTGGATTTGATGACTAAGGGGGAAAATAGATAATAGAAAAAAGAGCTTTTTTTGTAATTATAGAGTAAGTGTGAAGTATATAATTTTACTTATATGTTTTGTGGAGAAAATTGGAAGCCATGTCTTGGTGTAGTGGTTAAGTGTGCGGACCCTAATCTGGGAGAACCGGGTTTGATTCCCCACTCCTCCACTTGCACCTGCTGATGTGACTTTGGGTCAGTCACAAGCTCTGGCACAGCTGTTCCTGAAAGAGCAGTTTGTGTCAGAGTTCTCTCAGCCCCATCCACCTCACAGGGTGTCTGTTGTGGGGAGGGGAAGGGAAAGGAGTTTGTAAGCCGCTCTGAGACTCCAAGTGAAGGGCGGGATATAAATCCAATCTCTTCTTCTTCTATATTTTTTCTTCTTTTCTTATCTTTTTTTCTTTCTATTTTCTTTTTTTGTTTTCCTCAACTTTGTATTTCTTTCCCTTTTTAAAGATATCTGTTGTTAGTTTTTATCTTTTAGTTTAAACACTCTTAATAAAATTATTTCAAAAAACAAATTTTCAAAAATATATATTAAGTATTTCTATCCCACTTTCTTCCCTAAGGAGACTCAAAGCCGAGAACAGTCTTGACTTCAGAGCTGCCCCTTGTTAAAAGAAAGCTGAAACAAACATGAAACAAAAACAAAATGATTTTTTTTTGGGGGGGAGGAAACAAACTTTGGGGAAAATGGCTTTCTCCCGTTCTGTCCTATGTCTTAATTTGGTGCACTTTGGTACTTTCATAATTTTCCCCATTTTATTCAATGGGGCTTACTCCCAGATAAGTGTTCTTAGAATTGCAATTTTAATTGCTGATTTAATAAAAATGATTCAGTTTTTTAAAGCAAAATCAACTCCCTCCCCCATGGTATACATCCCTAATAGAACCTCTGTTAAAGGTTGACAGCTGCAATCCTGTATGCAATTAGTTGGTATTAAGCCTCAGTAGGAGCCCAAATAGTCCAGCCTCAGCATGGGATTGTCAGAATTTGAAAGATAAAACAGGGTGGCCACAACAGTACTTGGAAGGGAGACCACCAAAGAAGACTGGGGTTGCTATGCAGAGAAAGGCAATGGCAAACCACTTCTAATCTCTTGCCTAGAATGCCCTGTGGATGGAGTCAGCATGAGTCGATTGTGACTCAGCGGCACATTCTTCTTCTAAGTCCCAGGAAACATCCGGAACTTCTTAGTTTACACTTGGCTGAGTCAGTTAACTGACAAATTATATGTACACTAGGTACTCTTTGATAGTTTTCCATTTATGTGTGGATGGAGTTCTTGAACAAGTAAAGTTAGGTGGCGGTCACATGCATGAGATAACATGGGGGGGGGAGTGAGGCTATTCCCTCCAGAGGAAATTGACCTGCAGTTGCACGATCACACAGTCCTTGGAAGCTGTGGGGGCAGCCCGCCACTGCATGCTTAGACGAACTGCGGGTGAGTCGTGTTTTTTTTTTTGCCATTTGTTCCCAATGTGCTTAAATGGGGAATCGATGAATCACATTGCAGCTGAGGGCTCCCTATGGAGTGTGCAATGACGCACATACTGCGATAGGGGGGGAAAACGGCACAGAGTCGGGATGGCCCGATCAGACCATCCCGATGCCATGAGAGCGTGCTGGCGCAATCAGATGAGGTAAAGTCCATCTGTGGCCTGTAGCAACCCATTTGCTACCGGACTTTCCCCAGTGTCTTTTAACTCCACTTCTGCAGCAGAGCAAAACGGGTTGCCGACAGGTGCGGAGTGCTTCCCAGATGTTTGTTTCTGATCACGCCCTTTTAATCTGCCCGACATTCGTGCCTATGACAGGGCTAATTGTGCATGTGATCTCAGCCTTACTCTGCTAGTTTGTGCCCTAGTTTACTTTAGAAACAATAAGGGGGTCTTACAGTGTAATGCTAAACAGATATACCATTCTAAGCCCATTGACTTCTTCTCTTTGTAACTGTCATGTTTTTGTATGTGTCCAATAGCTAGAAATTAATGTTATTTACTTGTCCAAGTACTTTTTGACCAACTAATTTCTTACAAAGAAGGCAAAGTTATTGGACTTCCCATTTAACCATTACTTATTGTTCCAAGATAATTGGGTTTGTATGATATAGACCATTAGCCACCTTCTATAGTGCGTGTTTGCTGTAGATTTTAATTTTATTTGAATTTCTTTTATATTTTGCTAACTAAATTAGTGTACAGATCATGAAAACAACATGACCTCATACATTTTCCATGAGATAGTTTGAATTCTCTTTTAGCTGCAAGAAATCCATCCAAAATCTGTTTTCTAATATATGTTGTGCTAAATATAAGCCTTTGATCAGGCGGTACATGAATAAGGAATGATGCATCTTTCTAGAATAAGGAGAAATGAAGCCTAGGGCAGAACACTATCAGGATGAGATGTGCTAAATAAAACATAATTCCGTTACATTTTTTATACCGATGGACACACATACTCAGCAGCTGGGACTGTCATATAAACTACATACAGAATACTTTGAACTCTGTGAACCCTTGAGAATGGGGCTAAATAGAACAGTGCATGGGAGCATAGTCTGTAGCACATTGAGACAGGTCATCCTGTTCAGGACAAAACTAACAGTAGAGCAGTGCAGATAAGATAAGTCATGTCTGTTTTACTTAACAATACAGGATTTTATGTAAAGAATAAATGAAAATATAACAAAAGTAAACCTCTTACAGATTTGAGGGGGGGGGAGATTTCTATGAAACTGTATAGCAAGTAAAAAGAATGTCAGAAAGTAATAGGAGATGGCAAAAAAGGCTCAGAAATGAACATCTTGAAATATTGACACATTAATAAATTGAATATGGATAATATGATCAACATTATTTATCAAAGGTCAGTCTAACAAGTTAGGTGGAAAAGCAGGAAAGGAGAAAAGGTAGTAATGAAATTAGGTGTACAGTACAGAATTCATACAAACAGTGAAGATTCAGAAAATACATGATGTAATATGTTCATTTTTAGTAGATAGTAAAAATGGAAAAGGAGTGTTAAGTTCTATGGAGAACAGATACAAAGTTGCTGGTGAGAATATAAACAAGAAGGTTGTATGACCTGGGGGCTTCTACTCAACATTTTCTCTCCTTATGAAGAGCAAGAACCCCCATATTTAAAGGGAGCTTTCACATGATGACATGCACACTGCGAATACTCAAGGGCCTCCTGTGGCTTTCCCTTTAGAACCAAATCTGAACTGTAGAGTGGCTGTGGGTGGACCATCCATATGGCTGCTTTGCCTCCAGCCAGTATTGGGAGAGGAGCAGAGATAAGCAGTGCCTTGAAACTGATTGAGCTAACCTCCACATTTCCATTTTACAGGGCTTTTTTGGTTTTCCCATCTTATCTGCAGTATAGCTTTATGATGCAACTCAACTGAGAGGTGGAAAGGGTAATAGCTGGGCTGCAGGATCATGCTGAAATTGAGGTCATTATGTTAGGGGACACCAGTCACCCTACAGTTTCACTGAGGAATTTCCTCCTGCCGCCCACCTGAGTGGGAGTGGGCAATAGCAGCAGTTGGTGGGAGGTCTCCCACTATACCAAGTGACCTGGCAAACTTAGAGGGATGTCATCTCTGTATCAGGCATTGGGTATTGATGATCTTGTGCTGCAAGTATTTATCCCCAAACCATTTTGTATGTTTGATTCCATCTGAGTGGTTTCTGTTAAGTATAGTAACAGAAGGTTAACACTGGTATTTTCCAGACTGCAGCTGCCTTTCGGGTTTTCATCAGTGTCATAGCAGTTCTGGTGATCATGCTATCAGTGTAATCAGTTCACAATGACATGTTTGCTTCAGTCTTTCCCTGTCAGTCTTCTGTCTATTCGAATTCACATCTGAGCATTGTTTTCCCACTTTTGGGGGGAGGGGTTGCACATGTACTGAAACATTGCAGTGATGCAGCAGCCTCAAGGAGACCCCATGGACTCTGTTTCTTTCCATTGAACTTCAAGAAGCTGTGGATTCTCCCTTCCCCTCAGACCTGCACATCTGAAGACAACCCATCACCCTTCCCTGGCCTGTTGGTATTTAAAAATGAGCTGTATTGAAAGCTCTTCTGTCCCACTAGCTCCAAGTTCCACATAAGGGATGAAAATGGCTCTGAGGGGTTTTTTGGCTAGTGAACTGTGAGGATCTGTGAAATTAATATCAGGGGTTTCTGTGAGAAGGAACTGAGCCGTGTAGCCAGGCGTGCCTTTTAATCTGACCCTACACCTTCAAACCGTCTGTGCTATGTATCTTTCATCAGATTATTGGATCTTGGTGAGAAAGACTAAAGAGTTTGTTTGATACTAAAATATATTTGAAAATGGTGTCTAGGGATGTGCTAGAATTTGCTGTTGAGTTTGAATGAAAGAAAGATAAGGAAGGCAATGATTGGCTGCTGGTGTCAGGCCTCCCAATGGGAAATGACTATTTGTTTCAGTGCAGCTGCTGTCCAGTGCTGAAACATTTCAGCACTGGCATACAATTTTTTTTTTTAAAGCTGCCCAAATCAGCCCTTTCTGCGTGGGTTTGGTCAGCAATCCTTAAGGTGGAGAAGAATGTTCAGATTCCAAGGAAGAGGCTATCTTGCAAATTCATTTCACAATGAAAAAGAAGTGCGGGAAAAAATAGTTTTAAAAAGAATAAGGAAAAACTGGGATAGCACTAGGACGTTAACAAACTAGTTTGGACACACTCACAAAAAAAAACGCACGGTAGCATTGGGGAATGAAAATGAAACATTAAGGCAGTCTGGAAAATGCCACTGTCTTACTCTGAATAAGATAGATTCCAATCCATAATTAGTTCAGCTAGAAAAACATGTGTGTATTGACTGTCTCCTATAAAATGTATCAGTATTACTTGAGTAGCTCCAAACTTCAGTCTGGAACTCTGAAAATCCTCTGCTGCTGTCTGGGAACCCTTCTGCCGGGATTGTTTGTTCTATATTTACATGCTGAGGTATATGCACATTATGCACAAATAAGCCAACATGGTGTCTCCAAATGATCAAAAATTGTAAGGTATTGTTTAAAACATGGGTCAAGTAATAGGAAATAGTGATCTTTGCAAGGGGAAAAAGGAGTACTAAAGGATAATAGGGAAATGGCTGAGAAGCTGAATGCATTTTTTGCCTCTGTCTTCACTGTGGAAGATGAGAAGTGCTTGCCCACTCCAGAACCGCTGATTTCAGGAGGGGTGTTGAAAGATCTGAGTCAGATTAAGGTGATGAGAGAGAAGGTCCTACGACTGATAGACAACTTAAAAACTGATAAATCACCAGGCCTGGATGGCATACATCCAAGAGTTCTGAGAGAACTCAAATGTGAACTTGTGGATCTCCTGACAAAAAATATGTAACCTTTCATTAAAATCTGCCTCCACTCCTGAGGACTGGAGGTAGCTAATGTCACTCCGATCTTTAAAAAGGGTTCCAGAGGAGATCCAGGAAATTACAGGCCAGTCAGTCTGATGTCAATGCTGGGTAAGTTGGTGGAAACTATTATTAAGGAAAGAATTAGTAGGCACATTGATGAACAAAAGCTACTGAGGCAGACTCAGCATGGGTTCTGTAAGGGAAGATCTTGTCTCACTAACCTGCTAGTGTTTTTTGAGGGAGTGAACAAACATGTGGACAAGTGGGACCCAACAGATGTTGTTTACCTTGACTTCCAGAAAGCTTTTGATAAAGTTCCTCATCAAAGGCTCCTTAGTAAGCTCAATAGTCATGGGATAAAAGGCAAAGTCCTCTTGTGGATCAAAAACTGGTTAATTAATAGGAAACAGAGTGAGTATAAATGGGCAGTTTTCTCAGTGGAGGGTGGTAAGCAGTGGGGTACTGCAGGGCTCAGTACTGGGTCCAATGCTTTTTAACTTGTTCATTAATGATTTGGAGATGGGAGTAAACAGTGAAGTGGCTAAATTTGCGGATGACACTAAATTGTTCGGGGTGGTGAAAAGCAGGAAGGACTGTGAGGCAGGAGACTAACCGAGAGAGAGATTTTGGAACAATCTCTACTTATATATAATTGAGTAGTGGGGTGGCACTTTCCGAACATTCCACACACTCCTAAATAAGTTGACTCCATAATGTGTAACTCAGAAGCTGTCCCTATCCACTGGCTGCGTTGCCTGAGTCCCGCTCACAGAAGCGGATCCTGCCCAAACCATCAGCCATTGGCCTGTCAGCCACCACTCAAAAGTACTTGCATTCCACTGGTCAAGTGCTGGGTCTGCTCCTCTTCCCCACCCACTCCCACTTCGACCATTGTTCCATGTCAGAATTACTAGCAAATGGCTCTCTCTCTGAACTAAGATGCTTCTTCTGCTTGGCTCATCTGTGGCTGTTGGTAGGCAACCAAGCTTTATTCTTTCAGTAAAAAGACAAAGAAATGAAGCCCTTTCCAGGCTGCACCAGTTGAACAGAATGCCATAGAGCCTCCAAAGCAGTTACTTTCTTGTGGGGGGGTTTTCTGTTGTCTGAAGTTCAGTGGTGATACCTGGCAATCTTCAGGCTCCACCTGGAGGTTGACTACCCTAGGCATACCAGTTAGCGCTTCAGAACAGGGTCTGCTAGACCCACATTCTTGCTGTGGCAGCTGACTGCGTGATTTTGGACCAGTCACAGACTTTCAGCCTAACCTACCTAACAGCATGGTTGTGCAAATCATAAGGGAGAGAGGAGGCTTATGTAAGCTGCTTTGTTCCCCATTGCAGAGAAAGACTACTTTTCCTCCTGGGGAAGCATTGTTGCCAATCTCCAGGTGGGGGCTAGAGATCACTCTGTATTATAACTACTCTTCAGGTAGCAGAGATCAGTTCCTCTGGAGAAGATGGTGGACTCTGTGTCATTATACCCTGCTGATGTTGCCACAGCAAATTGATGCTGAGTGCCCAAGGCCAGGGCACTCTCCCAGAACCTCTTTCTAGAGCTCATTGTATTCCATAATGGGCCTTTTCCCTAGTAGTAGATAACTCACTGAAAATGGCAAAACAGTGTGCAACTGCAATAAAAAAAGGCCAACACTATGCTGGGGATTATTAGGAAGGGAATTGAAAAAAAATCAGCCAGTATCATGATGCCCCTTATAAATTGATGGTGCAACCTCGTTTGGAAAACTCTGTACAATTCTGGTCTCCACACCTCAGAAAGGATATTATAGCATTGGAAAAAGTGCAGAAAAGGGCAACTAGAATGATCAAAGGGTTGGAACACTTTCTCTATGCAGAAAGGTTTAAGTGCTTGGAGCTCTTTAGCTTGGAGAAATGATGACTGAGGGGTGACATGATGGAGGTTTACAAGATTATGCATGGGATAGAGCAGGTAGAGAAAGAAGTACTTTTCTCCCTTTCTCACAATACAAGAACTTGTGGGCACTCAATGAAATTGCTGAGCAGTCAGGTTAGAATGGATTAAAGGAAGTACTTCTTCACCCAAAGAGTGATTAACACATGAAATTCATGGTCACAGGAGGTGGTGGTGGCGGCTACAAGTATGGACGGCTTCAAGAGGTGGATCAGAGGTCCATCAGTGGCTGTTGGCCACAAGATATAGATAGGAACTCTCGGTGTGGGGCAAGTGATGGTCTGTATTCGTGGTGCTGGGGGGGGCAACAGTGGGAGGGCTTCTAGTGTCCTGGCCCCTCTGGTGGATCTCTTGATGGCACCTGGTATTTTTGGCCACTGTGTGACAGAATGTTAGACCGGATGGGACATTGGCGTAATCCAACATTGTCTTCTCTTATGTTCTTATGTTTTGCTAAAACACTTTTCAGGGTGGGATATATAGTGAAAGGATGAAAGCTAGTAGTTTTAACATTGAAGCCTGATCAGATTTGTGTGATCAGACTTACCTGAAACAATCTTTAATGTTATTCTGTGGTATAGGTTTCCCTCCATTGTACACTTTGTCTTCCTATAGTTATTTATTCAAGGCCATCCTTTTACTTTTAAGTAGGTGTGGAGAATAAACTTGGCTTCCTCACCAGTCAAGCATCTTATGTCACATTATAAACAATTATCTGTTTAATATAGAAGAATAACTTACAATGTATTGATTTTGTTTTGTTTTGTTCATATATGGTTTTCCCCCTTCTCTTTTCAAGTGAATTTGTGACCTTCACCTGAATAATGGTGGCACATAATAAGTTCCCCCCCACACAATATAATAATGCTCATTTCTGCTTTTTGATTCACCAAACAAATATTCAGCCAGATAGTTCCTTCCTTCCTTCCTTCCTTCCTTCCTTCCTTCCTTCCTACCTACCTACCTACCTACCTACCTACCTACCTACCGTATTTCTAGGTGACGTTAAAGATAGATAAATACTTTCATTTCCCCATCCCCTGCCACTTCTAATACAAATAATCATAATTTCACTCAGTAAGGTAGGTTTTATTGTATTCCATATTTGCGTCCTTTCATTTTGTTCCGTATCTGCTAATACTGAGGTAATATAGCCACTGGGTTTGTTTGGTATAAGCCATAATGGCTTTAATTCTAAAAACAATTTCCAGGGAGTAAGCCCCATTGAATAAAATTCTTATTTCTCAGTTAATATAAATATGCTATATCTAAATAGTGGACAATTTTGTAAATAGTGGAGCAGTGGAAACTGTGAGTTTTGAACTCATAGTTGGTGTGTGCACACAACTGAGCAAGAAGTGGGTGTCAGAGAAATCAGCACACAGGAGAGCTTCTGAAGGACCTGTATAAGATAGTTTTGATTTTTCTAATAAAACATGTTCTCAAGTTTTAAGATAGGAGTTTTAAAAAACGCAGTATTGGAACATTTCATCAAGGATGAAAATAAATTCCTTATAATTAACATGTTTTGGATCATGCTTATATGAAGATGATGGAATGCGTCACACAGTTAACTGATGTGTATTCCAGTATTCGGCAATTGTTATTTCAGCTTTGAAAACCTTAGTTGTCTCAGTTTAAATTATGATTTGGAGTTTAGCCATGATCATATATATTCTCTATCCTTTTCTCCATATACAAGAACTAAGGTGGTTACAGAGTCATCAAGATCACCGATCAGTTTACACAATAACAGTAAACAAGATCAATTATAAACATATGTGAAACTGAAATCATGTGTTTAGCATTCTCTATTATTATTACTTATTCCAGTGGTCTCTGATTGATCAGTTGCATGCGTACCTTGATAAATGGTTGCTATTTAGTAGCAGGACCTGTTTCTATAATTTAGTTAATGATCAGTGAAAGCATAGTTCACATTAATTCTCCTGTTGTTTAAAGCAGCATTCTTTGGTTTACCTTTATTCATAATAAATTACTGTAGAAATAAATTTAAATTATAGAATGATTAAATGCTATATTGATAATTTGAAGTCAGTAGTAGAAAGAAAAAAAATCTTCAATAGATGTATTTAACAAATTATGTTGAAAAAAATAGAGTTCATGAATTTTAGGATATGAAGCTGCTACATGACAATGGAAATCCCATTTATTTAATGGGTTTAGATTGCAATAACTGCATAGGATTCCAGGAATTTTTTGTTGTGGGGTTTTAATAGTAAAAAGTTAAATGTTCAGACCTGTAAAATATTTCCTCCAATGCAATGGCACATGGATTTAAATTCCAACATAGCTTAATTTTTATAACTTTTTGTGCATCTAAAAAGTATTAAGACTCTTTCTCTGTAGTACCATTGAATTAGTCGAAAGAGATGTTAGCATTATGACTGCAACACATTTCAATTAAAAAAACATTGACCATGTAAAGCATCCACAGTCATGCACATTCCTAAACTGTCTGGCCAAAAACTGCCTTCATCAAATAGTGGAGGAAGCTACAAGGGGCTCAGCTACACTCGATGCAATATGTACCAACAGGCAAGAGATGGTAGATGGGGTGAAGGTGGTGGGGACCTTATGGGGAAGTGACCATGTACTTCTACAGTTTCTTTTGCTGTTGGGGATTGCAGGATTGGGATTGGGGATCAGGCACCAACCCTATTGGTGCTGGTGCCAAATTTGAAGAGCCTGGGGGTGTTCCTGGATGCCTCACTAACTATGGAGGCCCAGGTTGTCACCACTGCTAGGTCTGCCTTTTTCCATCTGAGACAGATCAGGTAGTTGGCCCCATATCTCACCCCACGGGATCTGGCTACAGTGATCTATGCAAAGGTCACTTCCAGACTGGATCATTTTAATTCTCTCTACACGGGGCTGTCCTTGATTCTTCTCTGAAAGCTGCAGCTGGTGCAGAACACAGCGGCACAGGTGTTGCCTTGGTTATCTCTGCGAACGTGAATCCACCCGGTGCTGTATGAACTGCACTGGCTGCCTATTGAGTATTGGATCCATTTCAAGGTGTTGGTGCTTACCTTTAAAGCCCTATACGACCATGGGCCTGCATATCTGCGAGACCATCTCTCCCTCTATGGGCCCTGAAGGGCTTTACAATCTGTCAACCAACATCTTCTGCCAGCCAGGGATGTCTGTCTCACCTTGAATCGGGCCAGGGCTTTTTCAGCCCTGTCTCCTACCTGGTGGAATGAGTTCCCATATGAGATCAGGGCCCTGCAGGACCTTTTACAGTTCCAGAGGGCCTACAAGATGGAGGTCTTCTGCCAGGCTTTTAGTTTGGTCGGCGGATGTCCCTCCCTTTCTACTGGGCCTCCCCTTAGTGGGTAAGAACTTGAATGAGAAGGCATTTGTAAGGCTTTATAACTTGTACCAGATGAATGTTGTTGTATTTTATTGGTATTATAACTGTTTTAATTTTTTTGTATACTGTATATTGTTTCTTATATCTGATGGAACATGCCCTGAGCCTGCTATGCAGGAGGGCGGGATATAAATCCATTAAATTAAATAAATAAATAAATACAAATTTTACAGCAAAATAATTTTTGAAATAAAATGAATGGTTTTGGTGCCCCCTGGGATGCTGTATCCACTAGTTGTGCCCACAGACCAGCATACACATGAAATACTATATCTCTCCTATATAATAATCCTATTTTGGGGTGGCAAGATTCCATGCTCTCCCTCAGCCATTGGCCCGTCAGCTGCCACTCTAGAGTACTCTCGTGCCATTGGCTGGGTGCTGGTTCTGCTCATCTTCCCCACCCACTCCCCCTTCAGCCACTGTGCCCTGTCAGAATTACTGGCAAACGGCTTTTTCTCTTGACGAAGATGCTTTTCCTGTGTGGGACTAACTTTTCCCTCAGTGGCTGTTGGTAGGTGTCACGAAATGGCAGTTACCTGTGTTTGTAAGATGGCTGTGGTTCTTTGTTTAAAATGTTCCCCCGTAAGGTTTAATTGAGCTGTAGTTTCAGAGAGGGGCCTGAAGGGGTATCACTCACTGGGTTGAATGGGGCTTTCTCATGTGCTGGCCTACAGTTCCCAGCTGCCCCAAGGCCAAAAAGTGCGGGAAAACAGGGACTGTCCCAAGGCAATCTTCATCTCTGGGAGCAGCAGAAATTCAGCCACTGCACAGTCTGTTGGACTGGGGAATGAATGGAAGTTTCCCTGCTCTCTTGGGCAAGAGAGAGAGGCTGAAGTACAGGTGAGCCCACAACCTCCAGAGGTAGAGAGTATTATGTGTAGAGAAAGAAGATTGAGTTTAACTCCTGTTGATTTATGCCTTGTTTAACCCCTGTTGATTTATTAAGCAAGGAAAGGCCAGACCCTTGGGTTGTTAACTTTCCAGGGATCCCTCAAAGATTGGGGATTCCATCTCCAAATAGGGAGATTCGGCCAGAAGGGTCTCACTGTCACTCTAAAAAGGCAGTGACGATTCCATGAGTGGTGGCAGCGAATTTAAGGAGTAACATATGCCCATGGGACAAGGGTGGGAGGCAAACAGCGGAGTCTTAAACTGGAACCTATTTCGCCATGGTAGGCAACCAAGCTTGGTTCAGACAAAGGAAACCTTTTCCAGGCCTTTGTAGGAAACTCATTGGGGCCAGTCCTGACTAGGGCTGCCAGCTCCAGTTAGGGAGATTCCTGGAGATTTTCTGGTAAGAGTCTATGGAAGCCAGGGTTTGGGGAGGGGAGTGGCCTCAGCTGAACAGAGTGCCATACATCCCGCCTTCCAAAACAATTATTTTCTCCAGGGGGTGGGTCTGTTGTCTGGAGTTCAGTTGTGATACCTGGTGATCTTCAGGCTCCACCTGGAGGTTGGCTGCCCTAGGCGTAGCAGTCAGTGCTTTAGTGCAGGGTCTGCTATATCCAGGTTCTTGCTGTAGAAGCTGAGTGGGTAATTTTGGACCAGTCACAGACTTTCAGCCTCAACTACCTCACAGGGTTGTTGTGCAAGTCAAAAGGGGGAGAGGAGAATGATGTAAGCTGCTTTGGTCTCCATTGCAGAGAAAGCCTACTTTTCCTCCTGGGAATCCAGTGTTGCCAATCTCCAGGTGAGGACTGGAGATGACTCAGAATTACAACTGCTCTCCAGGTGGCAGAGATAAGTTCCCCTGGAGAAAATGGTGGATTCTGTGGCAGACAGGGCTTCAGAGCACGGAAGAGACTGCAGGTGTGTGTCTGGTGGGAAATGGAAAGCTGAAGAGAGAGGGGGAAATAAAGGTAAGTTGATCATTGGCTGGGAAGGAGATAGGGTTGCCAACTCCAGGTAGGGAATTCCTGGAGATTTGAGTGATGGAACATGGAGAGGGTGAGGTTTGAGGAGTGGTGGGACTTCAGGCAGGTACAATGCCATAGACTCCACCCTCCCAACTAGCCATTCCTTCTGGGGAACCACTGTTGCCAATCTCAGGAGAGGGGTGGAAATCACTCAGAATTACAACTGATCTCCATGAGGGAGGGGGGAGGAGATGCAAAGCTGAAATCAGAGGGGCAGATAATGGCAGGTTGATGTTTGGCTGGGAAGGAGATAGGGTTGCCAACTCCAGGTTGGGAAATTCATGGAGATTTGAGGGGTGGAGCCTGGAGAGGGTGAGGTTTGAGGCGAGGTGGGATCTCAGGTACAATGCCATAGACACCACCCTCCAAACTAGCCATTTCTTCCTGGGTAACAGTTGTTACCAATCTCCAGGTGAGGGGTGGAAATAACTCAAAATTACAACTGCTCTTCTGGTAGCAGAGGTCAGTTCCTCTGGAGAAAATGATGGACTCTGTGTCATTATACCCTGCTGAGGTCGCCATAGCACATTGACACTGAGTGCCCAAGGCCTTGACACTCTCCCAGAGCCTCTTTCTAAAAGCTCATTGTATTTCCACAATGGGCCTTATTCTTAGTCCTGTATATTTTTAATATGTCTTTTTTAACAGTGCACTTCAGAAAATCAGGCAGAGAACATATTTTTGCTGGTATGGTATGTGGAGGCATTTTAATAAAAACACAGTGTCTTCCATATGTTTGCCATGGCAAGGTGGGGAGTATTAAAATTACTTTTTAGAAATTTTGCAGGCAGCATTGTATATGAACTTAGAAAAAGTAAACCCTTTAGTATCTATCTGTCATGATTATTTCCGACCTTCATAAATGTCAAAACTTGATAATTTCATCCCTTGTATATGAATGTGATAATGGCAAATCTGCAGCACTGGGTTAACAACATGTTAGCTGATCATTGCTCTCATTTCATTTATAATATTTGTGCTTCATTTCTCTCCTTCATGGTACACCAGTAATGCTGATGATGCAGCCCTAGACAGTCATTTCTGTAATAGTTTCAGGCTTGGAATGGCTGATTTGTTCTCATGCTTGTGGATAATTGTTGTGAGCATTATTCCCTAGGCATATGCACCTTAGAGTTCTCTTGTGCAAAACTGCTCAGGCTTTTCTTTAGAAAGCAAACCTGCTTTTCTACCTTGTATCTACATTAGTCCATTAAACCAGTTCTTTTTTGTTACAGAATTGTTAATAGGTTTTATGAACAGTAATTTTCGGACAGGCATATATACTAGCTACAAAGTACAGAAGAGCAGTAATGTTGGGATGTCCATTAAGTTTGTGTGGGTCAGAAGCTAGGTAACAACTTTTAAAATTCTAGCATCTCATTGTGCTTAACATTTGCCATAACTTCTTAGGATGCACAAAATGAAATACTTCCTTATTCAACAAGTAATGTGCAGTTTGTTGCTACTGGATGCATTGATGGCTTCTAGCATAATCTCTTGAGTTTACAAAAACATGGATCGTCCCAGCCAGAATATCTGAGTCTAAGAAAGGAGAAAGATGGCACACAAAACGCAGGTACTAGTAGACACTTTTGGGCACTACACTAGTCTGCTTTTCAAATAACAAGGCTGGATCCATAAGCCCTGTCAAGCTCTTAACCAGCTCTGGAAATGCCAGTTTCATTTCATGTACTTCATGTGGATTCAATCTATCTAAAGCATCATCAATTTGAAATGCTTTTATTGTTGTACATAGTTATAATGATATTTTGAAATGACAACAGGGTGAGATTTTGATAGCAAAAATATGTTTTGGAGTGAATAGGATTAAAGAGTATACCTTCTGAGAAAGCATTTGAATATTGCAATATCATGAACACCCCCCGACATATTCATGAATGTACATATCTCCTATCATATAGTTATTTTATCCCCATGAACATTGTGCATTCAGAGCATTCCACATTCCGTATTGCCATTGCTGCTATCCTTAAAAAAAATTGTTCAATTATAGCCCACCTTTCGAACTGAGACTTAAGGCAGACTACACAGTGCAAGACAATGCAGTCAAACATCATGAAACATCCAGTGAAAAGGTATAGGACTGCAATCACAAAAATGAGAAACAATGCATGATATGTCATAAACAGTGCAAAAGTGGAATTACAAAGTAGAAAAAGGTGCAGAAAGAGCAAGAATACATACAGTACAGTGGAATAGACTACAATCCTGCTCCCTTTAGCTTTGTACCAAAACCTAGCTCTTTTCTGTACCTGCATTTGCCATCTTACATACAAGTAAATGCTACCACTCATCTATGGGGCAATGTTCAATGCAATCCTAGGCAGTTATACCATTCTAAGATCATTGATCAGAAAATGTGAAACCTTACTCTCAGGTATTTGTTGGATACCTGAATGGTCCAGTCTGTGTAGGGGTTTTATTTTAAAAAACATGTTCAATGAGTTTCTGTACAGGGTGCAAGGACATGCTTAGCAGACCTTGAACAGCTTTCTGCTGTACTATTCCTTCCAGTCCTTCCCTCTGTCTTAATAATGAACATTTTTGCTGCTTATTAATGAACATGTATCTGTGGACAATACAGCAGGTGTTTTAGAATTATATTTAAACAAATGGGGACTCACATCAAAATGTCGTGTATTATTAATGTCTTTTTCATAGTACAGTTGGTTACTGTTTAAATGGCTTTCTTGCAGTAACCGATTTGTTAGCCTTCTGTGAGGTACTTCATTGTATTGTTCTCTGTGGTATTGATGAGGGATTATTTTTTTTGACAAAAAAGGCAGAAATTCTTTCAATTGATCTGAGTGGTGCTCTCTTAAGCGAGGAGGCAGCTCTGTGACAGCCTTCTGTGAAGGAAAGGGAGTGACAGTTGGAGCCCACGTTTCTCTTTCTCCCTTTGTTTTTCCCTTTTTTCCTTTTCTTTATTGAACACTGGAAAGAGAGCCGTCTAGCCTTACTCAGTTCCCTTGTGCATAGTCAGCCAGCCAACTGAAGTTGGCTTCAGAGAGGAGTTTGCCTGGGAATTACAGTCACTTTGTTTAAGTGAGGTGAGATTTCAAAGATTGCCTTACTGGGTACTGCAGGTCTTGAGGTGCTACAAGAATCCAGTACCACTGTCCTTTTGAGTGCCCTTGCCAATTGGTTTATCAATGGATCAGCCTGAGGCACCTTTGCTTGTTCATTCTCTCACCTTGCCGTGGAGAATTGTGTGGTTGCAGAGCTCCAGTCTTCTTCAGCCTGAGATGAGTCCACATTCACCCACAGCACTACAGCTGTTTTTGCCAGTTTGTCTGTCAGAGTTGCTAAATAACATTTCAAAAGGTGGTGTGTACAAACTGACACTGGTTGGAGGAAATCCTACCATCTCTCCACCTGCCCCCTACCTCTCAGTCACAGTGCCCACCCATCCATTAATGATTTCTCAGCTCTCCTTTTATAACTTCCCTTTGGAGAGATAAGCAATGGGAAGAAGCAGTGCCAAAGCTAGGGGTGGGTGGGGGAGAAGCAATTAGGAGCCGGAGATAATGTTTTTAAAGGACAGTGGAGCCCACAGCTACAGAGATTGGGATGAGAATGATCCTTCTCTCCCACTTGCACAACTTTGCAGTTGCAGGTTCAGATGTCCTTTTAAAACTTCCCCCTGCTATTTAGTCATTCATACTGTGGTGGAGCTGAGCAAGTGGCAGTGAGGAATCCTCCCCAGTCCCAGCTCCAGTTCTGCTGTTGCTTCCTCCCCTCTTCCCCAACCCATTCTCATTCTCTCTCTGTCTCTCTCAGCAAATCAGTCTTTTGCGAGCTGGCGGAGAGGGATAAGCAGTTAGAAGCCCCCCCCCCCCAAGTTTTAAGAGGACAGTGGAGCCCACTGCAAAAGAGGTAGGGGTGGAAAGCTCAGATGTCCTTTTAAAACATCCCCCTGCTATTTAGCCATTCATACTGCAGGAGGACTCCTCTGGAATCCCAGCTCCAGTTCTGCTTTTTCTTCCTCCCCTCTTTCCCCACTCATCATGTCTCTCTCCCTCTGGCTATCAGTCAGTCTATCTCTCACTGTTGATGCAGCAGGGCCTGGAATAGATTCCTGCAGTGGCCATTTCAAAAGGTATTTGAGAGGGGGATTCAATCCTCCCCATTTTTTTTAACTTTTTGGATTTTTCTTCAGACCCACAGAGTCCCCTGAGTCCCCAACCCTGTTGGGGCAGAGTGTGCCCTCTGTTTGCAGAAATAAGTATCCACAGGAAGAAGGGACTGTTGAAAATTAGATTCAGGTTTGTTTTTTGATTCAGATAAAATTTTCAAGGTGTTTCAGATAAGGGACACCTTTTCTTTTTGCAACTAAGAGCTGAGTGACAGAAAGCCAAATCATATTTAACAAAGGTTTCATGTCCACCACAAGGACTTGTATCAGATATGCAATGGGAATTTTGTGCCTCCCAGAAACGTGTGGGCCTGATTCTCAATGCAACATTAGGAAAACTATTTCATTAGCCATTATATAATATGGATTATAGAGATAATGAGTTGACTCTGAGCATATCACTCAGTTGGTAACTGGCACATTTCTCTGGCACAGAGACTTATGCTAACATAAGATATGACATAAGATGTTCTTGTATTAATGCAAGATCATCTTACATCAGTTTAAGGAACTTTCTTGAGCATTGACAGAAGTATAGGATCTAAGCCACTGAATGTAGAGACCCTTGAAATACAACAAATAATGACTTCAGAGGCACTGCCAATTTAACTGTTTTTTGTTTCTAAAGTCTTTGAAGTCTTGACTTTGCAGAACAGATTGTGAATCTCTGGCCCATTACACACTTGCTGAGATTTTGGCGTTTTATTTCTCTTGGGTAAAGAATCAGAAGCTCAGACCATGTTAATCACTGTCAGTATCAGTTGTACAAAGTGACAAAATGCAGTGCAGTGCATGTTTTTATATAATATATGACAAAGTTTAAGAAGCTTGCTAGCTTCGTGATTTGGTGTACTTTGTTACATACAGTGTTTGAGAAGAATTAAAAACATTAAACAGCAAATCACAAACAACAGCATTACATACTCATGTAATGAGTACTGATTCACTAGAATACACAGATAGTGGTTTTGTAATGAAAGATTAAAAAAATACTTTCATGCAAGCCTTATAAAGAAGCTTCAGAAGCAGATATTGGCTATCATTGATTTTTCTTTCTTTCATGATCTCTTTATTAGGATCACCACAATTTCTGTTTTGTATATTCTATTCCCCTTTGCCTTTCCCAAATATAAAAGAGAGGACATTCTGACAGTTCTATTCCCAGAGCCAGGGTTTTCGTCCATAACATGACAGGATGTTAGAACCTACCACACACTAAGTTTTTTTCTAAATAGAATTCAACTTCATACATAATATACTATCTTTGTCCACTGATAGAAACACTTAATTTGAAGTAGTGTTGTCAAGCTTTTTTAAAATTAACTTTTCATTTTAATAAAACAAAACCGGAAGATCAGCAAAGTTTCAACAGTAAATGGAGAGTTGGGTTCATAAAGAGAAAATAAACTCTTCTAATAATGAAAACTGAGTGATGTGATAATGCCTGGGAAGTGAAACAGCCAAAGACTTCAGTCCAAATTTGTGGAAGATTATTTTCCTGTATAATAATGTACAAAATTTTTGTGAGAAAAAGAAGTGGTTCTAAGTGGTGATGATGCCATGCAGAATAATCTGCACCACCAACTCACATGATTTTCAGCATAAGATACCAATATCTGCATGCACCCTATGCTCATCCAGTAGGAAACACAGTTTTAATAGTATGCCATCATGTCAAATGTTGAAGTAGTTTGAAATTTGGTAATTTCTTATCCTGACTTAATCAGATACTTTTGGTAGACCTAACTGCACATCAGCAAGAAATAAAGAAACTGACATCTGGAGTTTATCAATTAAAACCAAAATCCACATACTGTTTATTTGATGGATTCGGTTAAGAGGAAATACATAAGAACATAAGAACATAAGAGACGCCAATGTTGGATCAGGCCAAAAGCCCATCTAGTCGAACACTCTGTCACACAGTGGCCAAAAATACCAGGTGCCACCAGGAGGTCCACCAGTGGGGCCAGGACATTAGAAGCCCTCCCACTGTTGGCCCCCCCAAGCACCAAGAAGACAGAGCATCACTTGCCCCAGACCCCCTATCTATACCTTGTGGCTAATAGCCACTGATGGACCTCTGCTCCATATGCCTATCTAATGCCCTTTTGAAGCCGTCCATGCTTGTAGCCGCCACCACCTCCTGTGGCAGTGAATTCCAAGTGTTAATCACTCTTTGGGTACAGAAGTACTTCCTTTTATCCGTTCTAACCCGACCGCTCAGCAATTTCATGGAGTGCCCACGAGTTCTTGTATTGTGAGAAAGGGAGAAAAGTACCTCTTTCTTTACCTGTTCTTTCCCATGCATAATCTTGTAAACCTCAATCATGTCACCCCTCAGTCGTCTTTTCTCCAAGGTAAAGAGCCCTAAGCGCTTTAACCTTTCCTCATAGGGGAAGTGTTCCAACCCTTTTATCAGTTGAGTTGCCCTTTTCTGCACTTTTCCCAAAGCTATAATATCCTTTTTAAGGTGTGGTGACCAGAACTGCACACAGTATTCCAAATGAGGTCTCACCATTGATTTATATAGGGGCATTATGATATTGGCTGATCTGTTTTCAATACCCTTCCTAATAATCCCCAGCATAGCATTGGCCTTCTTTATTGCAGCCGCACACTGTTTCAACATTTTCAGTGAGTTATCTACTACGACTCCAAGACCTCTCTCGTGATCAGTCTCTGCCAGTTCAGACCCCATCAATGTGTATTTATATTTAGGATTTTTGGCTCCAATGTGCATCCCCTTGCACTTGGCCACATTGAACCCCATTTGCCATGTTGACGCCCTCTCGCCCATCCTTGACAGATTTCTTTGGAGTGCCTCACAATCCTCACTGGTTTTCACCACCCTGAACAACTTCGTATCATCCACAAATTTAGCCACTTCACTGCTTACTCCCAACTCCAAATCATTAATGAACATTAATTAATACAATCCTTCAAAATCATGGGTTTATTTTAATTTACCTGATAAATCTTAAATCTAGTAATATGTCTGACAATGCATAGTTCGGTTTCTTATGGCAGTACAAATGGCAGAACAGCATTAATACTGCACTGACGGTCACTAACAATAAAAATGGAAATGTTTCCTTCCATGTTGTTCTATCCATGTTGTTAAATACGGATACAGAAAACCAAACAAAGAAAAAAGGCCTCTTATGAGGCATATCTATAGTTAATTGGTGTAGAACTTAGCAGAAATTACCTGGTTGCTATAGTTCCTCTACTGTCAAGGAGCCTTTAGATTAAGAGTATGTTTATTGTATATGACTGTAGGCCTTTACAATCCATCTCTCCTTATATATAAAAGCCATTTAGGATGGCAAAGTTCTGTGTGTGCCAAAATCAGTTGGCCGCCTGAACTGCCACTCAGAATGTCTCCCAATCCCCTGGCTGCATTGGGACAGAAGGTTATTGGCTCCGTTACCTCAGTCCTGCCCACACAAGCAGCACCCGCGATAATTCAGCTCACACAGTGCCCGGCTCTCTCAGACAATGGACATTCCAGCTCCACTCTGCTCATTTAGGAGGAGGGGCCATGCTCAGCCCACCCCGCTACACACCTGCCACTGTTCCAGGTTACCGATTTGGATATGGGGAGACTCCCCTTCTTCTCAAGGGGCCCAGGTAAGAGGAACTTCACTTTCCCTTCCCAGCCACTTATAACGACTTCTGGAGATGCCCCCACTCCATGCCAAAGTTGGGGGACCTGGGGAGGAGGACGAGGAAGCGGCCGCTCCACTTCTGCCCAGTTTCTGGCATTGGAGGGCATTGTGCCAGCAGCACAGGAGGAGTGAGCCAACCACCCCTCCGTGGTGGTGCCGCACCACACCACTCCTTCACTCAACATCCGCCTGGCTGGCGCAACTCCATGGCGGCTCCGGGACCCCATGCCACCGTAGAGGGAGCAAGGGTGCTGCGCTGTGTCCAGCCACAGGCCGCAGTTCAGACGGGGGGCTGCACGCTCACCATCCTGGCCACACTGGCACCTGGCCTCCTGGCCACAGCACCAGTCGACACAGTATGGCTCCTGGCTGGGCTGGGCTTCCAGGGGAGGAGGCCGGCTGGCTGGCCTGTCAGCACCTCAGTGCTTCTGCTGGCTCCAGCTCGCTGTCAGGAAGTGGGAGGCGGCTCTGGCCCCAGACAGAAAAGGCGTGCTCACCACTGGCGCTCTGCGGCCTCTCCTCCCCCCCCCACAGGAAGGAAGCTCTTCCGGTCCAGTGGCAGTGAGTCCCATGGCCCTTTGGCGATGCCCGCTGGGGAGCAGAGGGTTGCCCCCCCGGATGTCCTCCTCTGTTCCTTGGCTGGGGCTGCTTCTCCCTGATGCAGTCAACCTGGTGAAAGCCACATCTGCAAGGGGGGCTGCCTTTCTGGGTTCCTTTGGGTCCAGTGGCAGTGAGTCCCATGGCCCTTTGGCGATGCCCGCTGGGGAGCAGAGGGTTGCCCCCCCGGATGTCCTCCTCTGTTCCTTGGCTGGGGCTGCTGCCACCGCCACTGCTTCTCTCTGTGATCGTTTTCCCCTACCCCACAGAGAAGAGCCAGCCTGCTGCCATCAGAGTCAGAGAGCCTCGCGCAGGATCCAGGGAGAACCAGGTTGCAATCTCCAGTCTGTCCCGGCAGGACCTGGGGCGAGGCACACACACCCAGCCTGCCCTACCCCACAGGCTTCCTTTGCAGGGTAAAGGAAGGGTAAAATGCAGGCACAGGGAATGATGCCAGCTGCTTTGGGTCCCCCTTGGGGAAAACAGGGTCAGCCACAGGGAGCCCTGTTTGGGAGGCAAAGGCTGAGATCAAGGGGCTGGCCCCGGGTCACCTTGCAATCTGCTCCCACAGCACAGTGGGGACTCGAACCCAGGTTCACCAGATCCAGCCCAGCCACTACACCACAGGGGGGCACTGTGGGAGGGCTTCTGGAGTTCTGACCTCACTGGTGGACCTCCTGATGGCACCTGGGTTTGGGCCACTGTGCGACACACAATGTTGGACTGGATGGGTCATTGGCCTCATCCAACATGGCTTCTCTTATGTTCTTAACTTCTTATGCTGTGGTCTCACCATGGCACTCGGGTACAGCTGGGGGGGGGGCACTCATAAAAATATTTTGGGTTAGGGTTTTAGATTGTTCTGAATTGTAGAGTTCCAAAGATACACAGTATTTATTGCTATTTAATAACACTACCTGGGCATGCTCAGTTTCCACTAGGTTTGCAGTCTGTCACACAGGAATGCAAGAAACTCAATGTAGACTGAAAACTTTCTTACTAACTTTTCAAAAGAGCAAAACATATTTATTTCCATTTGCAGTTAAGAAATTTAAATAACTAGAATGAACAAAATAGCCCAACTGGCAAATAACTTGGATATCTTGCTTTACTTTAAAGTTGATAGTTTTCTTTTTCTATGTGTGGTAAGGCATACATGTTCCGTAGACACTGTTAGAAATCTAGGAGCATTGGGAATCAAAGGAAAGGTGACCAGGCTTTCCTCCTGAAGCCTCAACAATTTTAGCACAGGGTTCTTTTTCTCAAGCTTCAGGATCAACAAGAGAGAAAGAATCCAGAGACTAGGGGTGTGCAATATTTTTTTTAATCAGTATTTTTTGGCTCAGGTCTGTTGGACCTGAAAAGAATTCAGGATTTCCAAGAAAATCATGGATCCGAATACTGATATGGTATTCGTATCTGGGATATTTTGATAATCCCAAAGTTTTTGGGTCCAATAGACCTGAGAAGAAAAATACCAGTTTTTTTAAAAAGCAAGCCTGATCCTGGGGCTTACTTGGTTTCTCCTGCAGCCTGGTTTAAACAAGGCCGCAGGAGAAGCCAGCACAAAGCTGGACTGGCAGGGAACAATCTGCTCCCTGTGGGCATAGCCAATCATGGCTGGGCTCGCTTCTCCTGCAGTTCAGTTTAAACTGCACTGCAGGAGAAGTGAGCCCCAGGAGCTGTGTGGAGTGCTCGGCCAATCCTGGTTGGGCTTGCTTCTCCTGTAGTCTTGTTTAAACTGGGCTGCAAGAGAAGCCAGCACAAAGCCCAGCCTGTGGGGAGCAATCTGTTCCTGGCAATGCAGCAGCTCTTGGGGCTGGCTTCTTCTGCAGCCCTGGCTGCATGGGAAGTCAGCCCCAAGCTGAGCCTGCAGGGACAGTGTGCTCTTCACCAGCACAGCTGATCCTCAAGATGTCTTCTACAGTCCCTTTAAATGTAAAGGGACTGCACTAGAAGCCTGACAAGCAGCTGACAAGCCTGACAAGGAGCAATCTGCTCCTGCCTCTCTGCTGTTTTTGGATTTACCTGGTAATTCTCAAATATATCTGGGCTTTTTTTTTGCGGGGGGTTGTTTTTTCCTGAGAAAACCTGGATATATTTGGGATGCCAAAAACTACCCAAAAAATACTGGTAAGGTATTTTGGGGGTAGATTTTCGACTTGGGTAGATCCAAATACACACCTCTATGAGAAACTGTGTTCAGGGAAACAAAGCTGTAGCTTTTGTTGATTGCAAAATAATGCTAGTGCACTCTCCCTCCCTCCCTCCCTCCCAATGGCTGGCCAAGCCTGGTCTTGATGCTAATGGGTCAGGAGAAATCTGTCAACCTTGGGCATCCTCTAATTTTATAGTGGATATGCCTGCTCAGCTAAAAAGGATGGCTAAACCTGAGGTATTGATAGCAATGGGTTAGGAGAGAAGATCTTTGGGGGGATGTTCTCTGTTCCAACTTAGGTGTCTTGGAACTTTATAGTCTACTAGGGAAAAGGTCCATTGTGAAAATAAATACAACGAGATCTCGAAAGAGGCTCTGGGCAGGTGTCCTGGCCTAGGGTACTCAGCATCAGTTTGCTGTGGTGATCTCAGCAGGGTATAATGACACAGTGCTTACCGTTTTCTCCAGGGGAACTGATCTCTTCCATCTGAAGAGCAACTGTAATTCTGAGTGATCTTCAGCCCTCACCTGGAGATTGGCAGAATAGTTCTCCAGGAGGAAATGGTTGGTCTGGAGGGTAGAGTCTATGCCAGGCTCCATCCCTCAAATCTCCATGAATTTCCCAACCTGGAGCTGGCAACCCTGTTTCCTTACCAGGAAACCATCAGCGTACCATTATCTGCCCCTCTGACTTCAGCTTTCCATCTCCCTCCCCCCATCTAGAGCCTCTATCTAGGAAAAGTACAGTCTTTCTCCACCTCAGTTGGGACTCAAGCAGGAGGGAAGCAACCTCAGAAGGGTATAATAACACAGAGTCCACGCTGGAAAACAGCTGTTTTCTCCATGGGAACGTATCTCTGCCATCTGGAGAGCATTTTTAATTCTGAGTGATCTCCAGCCCTCACCTGGAGAATGGCAGCAATGGTTCCTCAGGAGGAAATGACTGGTTTAGAGGGTGGAGTCTATGGCAGTGTACCTGTTTGAGGTCCCACCCCTCCTCAAACCACACCCTCTGCAGGCTCCACCCCTCAAAGCTCCAGAAATTTCCCAACCCAGAGGTGGCAACCCTATTTCCTTCCCAGCCAACCATCAGCGTACCATTATCTGCCCCTCTGACTTCAGGTTTTCATCTCCTCCCCGTTCCCTCTACTTTCTACCTAGGAAAAAGTACCTGGCCCCATTGAGTTCCCCACAAAGGCCTGGAAAGGGCCTCCTGCCTTTGCCTTTTTACTGACAGAACTAAGCTTGGTTGTCTATCAACAGCCACTGTGGGAAAAGTTAGTCCCTCAGGAGCCAAGAAGGAGAATTGTCTTCGTCAAGAGAGACAGCTGTTTTGGCAGTTTATTCTGTGAGGGAAGAGTGTCCAGGCTGTCAGTGGGCAGGGGAGAGTAGCGGACCCAGCACCCAGCCAATGGCACACGAGTACTCTTGAGTGGTGGTTGATGTGCCAATGGTTGATAGAGTACACAGCACAACCAATGAGATAGCTGGGAAGTGCCAATATGTAGGGCAAATATATGATCAAGTTCCATCACACAGAATAAAGAGAAGCAAAATGTGTAAGCATTTGCTGGGTGTAAGAGAACCACCAGATTCACCAGAGAGTTCAATACCATTGTAAAAAATCCAGTAATTAGGGAAAGTAGTAAACCCATGGAGGGCAGAGTCACATGTATACCAGACAGGGTATTGGGTACCTCTGAAAATACAAACATATTTAGGGGAGATAATTATTTTCCTAGCTATGTGGCAAGCAGGAAGGAAAAACAAAAAGAAAAAAAATATTTCTGAATTCAGCAATAAATCAGGAGTCCAAAATGTGCTTGCTGGTGGGGGGAAGGGCAGTTCTTGTTCCAGTAGTGAATCCAAACTGTACAAAACTTGGGGAGTATTGGTCCAAATTAAATCAGAGGTTAGTCAAGAGTGGGTAGATTCCTGGCCAAATTGAAACAAGATGGGCTATATTTTCGGTATGAGAACAAATGATGTAATAAGAATAGGGAGGGGTCTTTTGTCCTAAAGACACAAAAGGCTAAAGGCACAGTTATCATTTAATGCAGGTCCTTTATTGTGGTCTGTTCACCTTTGAGTGTGTAATTCTTTGGGTACAGTTTTCTGTTCAAACTCACCTTTGTTTCCTGCAGGCCAGAAATTCCCCCCCCCCAACAATCTTTTACTCAGGTCGATGTGGATTTTGTGTGTGTGAGGTGGGGGGTGGGTGGGTTAGAAGGCTAACACAGTATTCTGTAAAGTTTGTAACTGTTGCTTTTTAAGATATTTGTTTTGTAAGCATGAGATGTAGGAGTAATTAATATGAAAGCCGGTCTATCCCAAGTTACTCTTACTAATGAAAAAGGTATTTGTTTAATGAAGCAAGCATCTTGTATTTTCAGATCTACATGTTTATATGACCTTCCTTTGTTAATAAATGCTAATATTTGTTGTTTTTCTTGTTGAGATTTTGTTTGATGTTCTATGACAAACAAGACTATGATTAGCACAGCTGTAAAGTTCTTGTGGAGGCTTGCCTGTGTTCCCTAGATAGCAGCATTAGTGTCTGCAAAAGCAGTTAATGCTGTTTATCATTAATGACAGAGGCAGGAAACCCTTGATGTAACTTTTTATCTTTCACCTTGCCAACAGAAGTTGATGAGCTTTGTGATTTAAATTCATGGCTAATAGTCTAATATTTATATTTGTTACACATAGACAAGTCCTCAGGTAAACTAATCTAATTGATTGAAATTAATTAAACTGCTATTGTATTGTGGGAAAGGCTGCAGAGCATTTAATTCATCAGACGATACGTAATGTTTCAAGTATAGGGAAAGGACTGGGTACAGTGTTGTTTTGTTTTCTCCACAGTGAGAAATCCTCCACTGAACAAAGACTTTTCCAACAGAGGATTCCTTAGCAGAAGGATTCAACCCTCATGTTTTAGATGGAATGCTTCTTACCAATAGAATCCATGCCTCTGCTGTTACCAACAGCTGAGATGTCATAGTTGGAAGCCCAAAAGAAAGAAACACATGAAGTTATGTATCTGTAGTCAGAGAGCTTTACTATCTGCTCTAGCCACTGAAACAGAATGGGCTAGTTATGTAAACTGAGAAGACATGGCAATTGACTGTAGGTAGGGAGAGACAACAACGGATCTTTCTCTTACTGGCCTGCTTTGAAAAAAGGTCTGTTTGAAGTTTCAAGCATGTTTTCTCTTAATTTTTGAAAGCTACTGACAAATTGTGTTTTGTAAATAAGATACTCAGTAAGATTCTGCATTATAGCATAGTACATATAGGTCCCGGTCACATGCAGAATTAGCCGCACGATAGGGATGGATGCCGGGCGGATTTTACAGGCACGATCACACAAGAACATCTGGCAAATGTCCTGCATCCGTTGGCAACCCATACCACCCTGCCAAAGATGCAGAGTAAAAAGATACCTGGGAAAGTGCGGTATTTTCCAGAAAACGCGGGGTGCGGGTGGGCATTGGATTGCGGAAGCACTGGTAGCCCATCGCATCTGCCACCCATCTGCATCCCGTCTCACACTGGATTTTTTTAAAGCCTCTGTGGTATGCACACAAACGTGGAACTGCGCATGCACATGCGGGAACTCCGGTTTGGGGAAAAAACCACGCCCGTCTGATTGGGAAGCGGCAGCTTGCAATTGCCGCATGTGTGATCATGCCATGTTGCTTTTTTCTTCCCCCCCTTCTTTGCCACGCTTCACCATCAATGTGTGATCGGCGGCTGACAGCTTGAGCATGGAGCCTTGTAGGAACATCTGATTGAGCTTCCGCACTTCATTTTGCTCTGGGGCAAAAAGCCTCACTTCCCCCGCAGATTATCTCGTTTGTGTGACCGGGGCCATAGTTCTTTTAAACTGCTTGTTTGCATTTAGTTTTCTGAAACAGACAAATTTGACATATTCATGTACTTGAATATTTCAGTTATATAATTAATTCATGTCAATTACTCTTTTATATTTGTGGTTTCCCCATGTTGATGACTTGATGCAGAGGGAGGGAGGGGGAGAGAGAGTATTTATGACATACCACAACTCCCTCTCCCCCCATCTTTTCCCCTTTCTGTAGTGTCGGTTATAAATGTTAATATAAAATTTGCATTTTATATTGGGCATTTGAAGAAGTGACATCTGAGTCACGAAAGCTTATGCTGGAATAAAGTTGTTTAATTTTAAAGGTAAAATAAAACAGCAATGCAGTGGCACTTTAATGCCTAACAAAAGTTATTCCAGCATGATCTTTCATGAGTCACAACTAACTTCTTCAGATGCAATGTGAAGGAAATCATTTTGGAGATTTGTACAACAAAGGGGGTAGAGAGAGAGGCTTGATGTGAATCCTGTCATACAGCTTTCAGGTTTGAGTCTCTGTTCAAAGCACTGGAAAAGATTTAGGTTACTCATAATGGGTGAAGAGAGGTTCCAGCCTCTCTTGGGCTAAAACTAAACAATGTGCAATGACGTAAGATAAATCAAGGAAGAATTATAAGACACATGAACTAAAATCAGTAAAGGATGACACTATGAAATAACATGAAATTCTTATTCTTATTCTTCTTCCTCTTCCTCTTCCTCCTCCTCTGACGTTCTGAATAGTACTGTCACATGAACATGTGAAGTTTTCTTAGTGCATTGGTCCAGCAAAGTCAGTATTATCTATTCACACTGGCAGTGGCTCTCTGGGATCTCAGGTAGATTTCTTTCACATCACAAATGCATGATCCTTTTAACTGGAGATGCTGAGGATTTGACTAGGGACCTTTGCATGTCGAACAGATGCTGTCACTGAGCCAGGATCCCATCTCATGAAGATCAAAATGATAGAAATCCTTAAGTAGACTGCGTTCATTGATTGTCCTGTTGACCTGGTTGTACGATGCAGATAGCAGATGGGCATTGTTGGCACACGGTGATGTATGTTAAATTGGATTATGTGCAACTGGATAAGTGCAAGGTGGCATACTTGTTGTTATTAGATCCTATAATAGTATTACCCGAATATATATGGGGACAAAGTTGCATCTAGATCCGGTTCCAGGATTTGGTTCCTGGGTTTGTGTGTATTGTTGGCCTATTGTTGGTGAGAAAATGTTCTAAGTTGGGTGGATTGACTATGAATGAGAAATACCTGCCATCCAAGGTTTGTGAAATAGAAATATCCATATCCAGGAGAGGCTGTATGTCACTGGTGATGCATTAAGGCACTGGTCACATGAGTGGGATAATCCGCAGGGGAAAGGAGGGTTTTAGAGCTGGAGCAAAATGATGCATGGTAGCGCGATCAGACCATCCCCCGAGGCTCTCTGCTCAGGCCTTTGGCAGCCAATCACATGAAGCGAGGCAGAACAGCAGTGATGCTTTTGTGCGCAATTTAAAAGAACTATGGCCCCGGTCACACAAACGAGATAATCTGCGGTGGAAGTGAGGCTTTTTGCCCCAGAGCAAAATGAAGTGTGGTAGCTCAATCAGATGTTCCTACAAGGCTCCATGCTCAAGCTGTCAGCCACAGATCACACATTGATGGTGAAGCGTGGCAAAGAAGGGGGGGAAGAAAGAAGTGCTCTAGCTGTTCCAGTCTGATCTTCCACAAAGATGACGTCACAAGATGGTACATCTACTCAATGCTCTCAGTTCCACGCAACACTGTCGTTCTCTCTTCCCAGGGCCAGACAATACTGATGGTAACATAACGATGGTACAGTACTGGTGGCGGCTCCTACTTGAAAGCCTGGCGGAAGAGCTCCATCTTGCAGGCCCTGCAGAACTGCACAAGGTCCCGCAGGGCCCGGATCTCCTCCGGGAGCTCGTTCCACCAGGCAGGAGCCACCACCGAAAGAGCTCTGGCCCTGGTAGCATGCAGCCTGGCCTCCTTGGGGCCTGGCATTGTCAGGAGGTGTTGTGTCCCCGACCGTAGTGCCTGTGGGGGAACATATGGGGAAAGGTGGTCCCTTAGGTATGTTGGATCCCGGCCATATAGGGCTTTAAAGGTAAGAACCAGCACTTTGAAGCGAATCCGGTATGCTACTGGCAGCCAGTGCAGTGCTTTCAGCACAGGCTGGATGTGGTCCCGACTAGGGAGGCCCATCATCAGCCTGGCTGCAGCATTCTGCACCAGCTGCAGCTTCCGGATTTGTGACAAAGGCAGCCCCATGTAGAGAGCGTTACAGTAGTCTAGCCTCGCGGTGACCCTCGCATGGATCACTGTGGCCATGTCACTGCGGTCGAGGAAGGGAACCAACTGCCGAGCCAGCCGAAGATGGAAAAAAGCTGACTTAGCAGTGGCTGCCACCTGGGCCTCCATCGTTAGTGAGGAGTCCAGGAGCACTCCCAAACCCCTAACTTCCGGCGCTGGCACCAAAGGCACCCCATTGAAGGCCAGGAGAGGGAGCCCCAACCCCAGGCCACCCCGACTTAGGCCCAGGACCTCTGTCTTCACCGGGTTTAGCTTCAGCTGACTCAGTCGGAGCCAACCAGCCACAGCCTGCAACGCCCGGTGCAGATACTCTGGACTAGAGCCCGACCGGCCGCCCAACATCACATAGAGCTGGATGTCATCTGCATATTGATGACACCCAAGCCCACACCTCCGGACAATCTGGGCAAGGGGGCACATGTAGATGTTGAACAACATCCGGGAAAGAACTGCCCCTTGAGGCACCCCACACTCAAGAGGGTGTTTCCGGGACTGCTGTTCCCCTATCACCACCCTTGTCCCCGACCTCGGAGAAAAGAGGCAAGCCATTGAAGGGCGAACTCCTGAATCCCCACGTCGGCAAGGCGGTGGGTCAGCAGCTGGTGGTCGACCATATCAAACACGGCCGACAGATCTAACAACAACAGCGCCGCCACACCGCCTTAATCCAGATGCCTTCAGAGGTCGTCAGTAAGAGCGACCAGTACTGTCTCTGTCCCATGTCCCATGCGGAAGCCCTACTGGAAGGGATCTAGGATGGAAGCATCATCCAGAAAAGCCTGTAGCTGTACCGCCACCACCCTCTCAATAAGTTTGCCCAAATAGGGCAAATTGGACACCGGCCGATAGTTGGCCAATTTGGCCGGCTCCAGAGAAGATTTTTTCAAGACAGGGCGGACCATCGCTTCCTTGAGTGCCTCCGGGAACCGTCCCTCTGAGAGGGGCATGTTGATAATTTCCCTGAGAGCACCTCGCAACCCCCCGTGGCCCGCTTTAATGAGCCAAGAGAGGCATGGATCAAGGTTGCATGTGGTTGGGCGCACCGCTGCAAGCAATCTGTCCACTTCCTCCAGGCTGAGCAGGCCAAACCACTCTAAACCCGGAACCTTTAATATCTACATGCACCCCCTCATCCAGATTGCCCAGAGGTTTGGGCTGGGATGTCACCAGTATGCTGATGACACCCAGCTCTATCTGATGTTGTGCAGTCAGTTGGACTCTAGACCGGAAGATATGGACTGGGCATTGCACGCCATGGCTGGTTGGCTCAGGCTGAGTTGGCTGAAGCTAAACCCGGTGAAGACAGAGGTCCTGTGCCTGAGTCAGGGCGGTTCAGGGTTGGGGCTCCCGCTACTGGCCTTCGACGGGGTGCCATTGGTGCCTGCGCCGGTGGTTAGGAGTTTGGGAGTGCTCTTGGAACCCTCCCTGGCAATGGAGGCCCAGGTAGCAGCCACTGCTAAGTCGGCCTTTTACCATCTGCGTCTGGTTCGGCAGTTGGCTCCCTTTCTCGATCGCAACAACCTGCCTACAGTGATCCATGCGATGGTCACCTCGAGGTTAGACTATTGTAACACTCTTTACATGGGGCTGCCCTTGGCGCAAATCCGGAGGCTGCAGCTAGTGCAGAACGCCGCGGCCAGGCTACTGATGTGTCTCCCTAGATGGGAGCACATCCAGCCGGTGCTGAAGGCGCTGCACTGGCTTCCAAAAGCATACCGGATTCACTTCAAGGTGCTGGTACTTACCTTTAAAGCCCTATATGGCCAGGGTCCAACATACCTGAGGGACTGCCTTTCCCATATATACCCCAGAGAGCACTACGGTCTGGGGCGGAACATCGGTTGGTTATTCCAGGCCCCAGGGAGGCCAGGCTTGCGGCAACTAGAGCCAGGGCCTTCTCAGTGGTGGCTCCTTACTGGTGGAATGAGCTCCCGGAGGAGATTAGGGCCCTATATGATCTTGTGCAGTTCTGCAGGGCCTGCAAGATGGAGCTCTTCCACCAGGCCTTCAACTAGGAGCCTCCCACATTACCATCAGATTACCATCAACAACCACTATTAATATCTGTGGGGGAGGCTGGCTGCAGTGAGATCGAGCCAAACCGCCTAGGAGAATGTAGTCACCTGAGCCTGCATGAGATATCACACCATCTTGGTTGCTAATTACGGAGTGCACTTTATTCAGCAATTGCCGATTGTTTAAAGGTTTTTAATGTTTTAAATGTTTTAACAGTGTTAAATGTTAAGTTTTAAATGTTTTAACTATATATGAATCTTGGCACATTGTGCCAGGCAATGTGAGCCACCCTGAGCCCGCTTGCAGGGAGGGTGGGTTATAAATATAATAAGTAAATAAAATAAATAAATATTTTTATGTATTATGATTCGGGGTTTAGAGTACCTTCCCTATGAGGAAAGACTGAAGTGTCTGGGACTCTTCAGTGTAGAATTTTTTAAAAAAAGAGACGAGTAAGGGGGGGCATAATAGAGGTTTATAAAATTATGTATGTGGTGGAGAGAATTGACAAAGAGAACTGTCTCCCAAAATACTAAAAATTGAGGGACCCAATGAAGCTAATGGGCAGTAGATTCAGATGGACAAAAGGAAATACTCCTTTATACAGCAAGTGATTAAAATTTAGAATTAGTTACCAGACAATGTAATGATGGCTACAGGCATAGGCAGCTTTACTAGATGATTAAACAGTTTCATGAATGGTGGTTATTAGCCATGGTGACTGAAGAGAACCTTTGCATTAAGAAGCAGTCAACCTCTGAATCCCAGTGGCAGAACACAATCCCAGTGGTCTCTATGCCTTGTTTGTTGGACCTCCAGAGGAACTGGTTGACCACTGTGTGACAGAACACTGGACGATGTCCCACTGGTCTGATCCAGTAGGGCTGTTCTTAAGTTCTTATTTGAACTTTGGTTGTAAGTGTGATCTAGCCATTGGGTGGACAGGAAGCCTGAAAAAGAAGGGCTGGGTTTCTACTCCTGAACACTTACCTCACCTCATGCAACAGCTTAGCTCTCTGGACTCTGACTAGGAAAAAAAAATGTCCTGTCTGCAGTAGAAGCTCATGGTCACAAACTCAATGCCATTACTCTAATCCCTTCTGCCTTATTTTATTCCACATCAAACACATGAAGCAACTTTATGCTAAGTAAAACCATTGGCTTATCAAGGTAGGAATTGGTTTTACTGTGTCTGGCATCCACTCTTGATGACATTTTATTTAGTGACATTCACATCATTTAAATTTCCCCCGGCCTCCCATATTACTGAGCCTAGTGTTGTCAAGTCCCCGCTGTATGTACAGCGGGGGACTCCAGCCCCGTTCTGGGAGCGGGTGCGTGCGCGCCACAACCACATCACCCGGAAGTGATGCGGCAGCGCCGGGCGCGCCAGGGCCACGGTCATCCGAGGGAAAAACATAGAGTTTTCCCTCGGATGACCGCGGCCCCGTCCTCAGTGTGCCCGCCGTGGCTGATGCCGGGCACGTCACGTGCTTTGGGGGTGGGGTTCCCCCCGGGGCCCGATCCGCTGCCAGCGGGTAACTGGTGGGACTTGGCAAGCCTAACTGTGCCTTTTATGGGTGGGGGATCCTAACATAAAAACAATAACACCCCCTCATCTCCTGTAAACATGTAAATGCTTGTTTCTTGAAGAAAAGAAGGAATGCTGGGGTGGGGGGAGAAGGAGAAAGGGACATAAAAAAATGAAGGAAGACCTGTGGGGGAGAGAGAAAAAGATGGGGGAATAAAACTAAGGAAAGCCTGAAGGGGCAATTGAACCACACAATGACTATGGCAAGTCAAGATGCTTACCAGTCTTCCTAATCCTCCAGCCTCTGTGGCTGCCTTTGCAGCTGTAGGGGGGAAAAACAAAAAAAATAAACACACCCTTAATTCAGGGCAGCCAAAAACAAGACATGCCATACAAAGGCTCCACCCACTTTTTGAAAAGCTTGGCAGATGTCATGGTGCCCATGAGTACCATGTTGGGGAACCCTACTCTAACCACAACACCACACTGGCTCCTGTCGGATTCTAACCAGAGCTGGCTAAACTACAGCTTTCTCATTGTAGGGCACCTAGCTCTGTTTTAGACATTTTCTGCTAGGAGGGAAGCAAACAACAACTCTCTACGTCAAAATTATCTTTAAAAAAAGAAAAAGAAAAAAAAGAAACACATTTAGATCTGTTTTATAAATTTCTGTTTCATGGTTCTACCTTAAGAAAATTTTGCACTGGACGTGGCAATACCTTTGGAAGCGAAGTTAAAAGGGCAGTCATGCTATTCATATGCTAATAGTACACATCCTTCATATTTTAAAAAAGCAAAAATAGAAAACAACTTAAGAAATAATACATTAGAAGAGACACAGCTATAAATTATTCAGTGCATGAATTATAGACTTTTCTAGCAGTTCAGAAACCATAGTAAAGGTGGGAAAATAATCTAAAAGGTGATTCAGGATACATAATGCACAGTATCAATAATTACAGAAAATGCAAATATATTTTCATGTTAGGAAAGTGGAAAGGCAAATATACTTGAATATGAAGAACTGTGGTACTGGGAATTGTTGAGACATCTGCTGTACATGAAAATGCATGCATCTGCAAGGTCTACACAGTAGCATGAGTGTCAGGACAGATGAAAGGGTATCAAGAAAAATGTTAGGAGAGTGTTGAAACATATGGTTACAGCATTTTCCAGCAGAGAAAAAGTTTCTTTGTTAATGAAACCCAGAAAATATGGAAAGTTTCTCTCTCTTTCCTTTTTCATAAACCTATTATTATTACTGTTTGCCTTGATATGTGATACTCTGTGGTGTTTGCTGATACCTGTCTCTTGAGCCCCATGCCTGGCTCCACTGTTGTTTCTTATCCTTGTTCACAAGTTCACAAGGTGAAGTCTGTATGCAGATTCACATCTGAATCTTGTTTTTTCCTCCTCCTCCCTAAAAAAAAAGGTCTTTGCTGTCCTTCCTTCCTTCCTTCCTTCCTTCCTTCCTTCCTTCCTTCCTTCCTTCCTTCCTTCCTTCCTTCCTTCCTTCCTTCCTTCCTTCCTTCCTTCCTTCCTTCTCTAGAAAGTTCTCGAACGCAGGGAATCTGTAGAGTCTCTGAGCTGGCCCACAAGCTTATAAGTTGTGTGGGGAAAGCTACTCAGTATATAAAGCTACTCAGTATATTTGTATTAAAAATACTTGTAGGCCTCATAATTTGCATACTGAGAAGACTTCCAGTCATAATAATAAAACAGAAATCATTGGAAAACAATATAAAGCATAAGACTCCCATTCCTTGCTTTTAACTGTGTGGTGCTTCAGGAGCCTATCATTTTTCACTACTGTTTAATGGCTTCGTTAAACTATTAGTGAGGTTGTCCAGATATGTGGGTTATGATACTATCAGTAAGCCATTGATACTCTGTTTTCTCTCTTTTTCCTGTAATAATTGGGATGTAGCAAGTCCCTTAGATTTTTTGTGTGTGTGTGTGTCTTTTGTCTGGCTTGTCGTACCTTTAATGGTGGAGAGGAACATTTGTCCCTTATATATAGACCTGTTCTACACAGGAATAACTCTTACTTGTTTGTTTTGTTACATATCTTTTTAAAAATAAAGTCATTCTGTCTAATCAGCCAAATGGTTTCCAAATTGGTGGTTGAAAGTGCCAAGTCACAGCTGACTTATGGTGGAGGTCATTAATAAAATATTAAAAAACACAATACCAATAAAAATACTTAAAACTAAATTAAGTACGCAATAGTTGCTACACAATACTGTGGCATAATAAACATTAAAGGAGAAGGAGAAGGATACTGAAAAAGAACCAAGGGAAAAAAATGGAAACAGCCAAAGGGCTGAGAGAACAACAACAACAACAGTAATTAGATGCCTGGACATCAGATGGAAAGATGAAAGTAGAAAGTTCCATAAATGAAGTGTCAGTACAAATAAGGGCCTATGCACAAATGTATAGTCTTGGAGAAGGATTTTAGATGATGGACAGTTGTTGTTGTTCAGTCGCACAGTCGAGTCTGACTCTTCCCAACCCCATGGACCAGATCACGTCAGGCCTTTCTGTCCTCCGCTGTCCTCTGACGTTTGCTCAATTTCATGCTCGTTGCATCTATGACACTGTCTAACCATCTCATCCTTTGCTGTCCCCGTCTTCTTTGACCTTCAATCTTTCCCAGCATCAGGGTCTTCTCCAGTGAGTGCTCCCTTCTCATTTGGTGGCCAAAGTGGCCATACATGACTACTGATTTGATCTTCTTGCAGTTCAAGGGACTCTCAAAAGTCTTCTCCAGCACCATAGTTCAGAGAAAGAGTCTTAATACTTTTTAGATGCACAAAAAGTTATAAAAATTAAGCTATTTGTTGTTCAGTCGCACAGTCGAGTCCGACTCGAGTCCGACTCTTCGCGACCCCATGGACCAGATCACGCCAGGCCTTCCGATCTTCCGCCGTCCTCTGAAGTTGGCTCAATTTCATGTTTGTTGCATCTATGACACTGTCTAACCATCTCAACCTTTGCCATCCCCGTCTTCTTTGACCTTCAATCTTTCCCAGCATCAGGGTCTTCTCCAGTGAGTGCTCCCTTCTCATTTGGTGGCCAAAGTATTTGAGCTTCAGTTTCATTATCTGGCCTTCCAGGGAACAGTCAGGGTTGATTTCTTTTAGGATTGACTGATTTGATCTTCTTGCAGTCCAAGGGACTCTCAAGAGTCTTCTCCAGCACCATAGTTCAAAAGAATCTATTCTTCAGCACTCGGCCTTCCTTATAGTCCAACTCTCGTAGCCATACATGACTACTGGGAATACCATTGCTTTGACCATGCAGACTTTTGTTGGCAGGGTGATGTCTCTACTTTTTATCATGCTGTTTAGGTTCGCCATCGCTTTCCTCCCAAGGAGCAGGCGTCTTTTAATTTCATGGCTGCTGTCACAGTCTGCGGTGATCCAGGATCCCAGGAACGTGAAGTCTGTCACTACTTCCACGACTTCCCCTTCCATTTGCCAAGGAGTGATGGGGCTGGATGCCATGATCTTATCCTGAGCAAGAGGCTCTTAAGGTCCTTTTCACTTTCTGCCATCAGAGTGGTATCGTCTGCATATCTGAGGTTGTTGATCTTTTCCCCAGCAATCTTAATTCCCGCTTGTGATTCATCCAGGCCAGCATTTCGCATGATGTACTCTGCATATATATTAAATAAGCAAGGTGACAATATACATCCTTGTCATACTCCTTTTCCTATGCTAAAACAATCAGTTGTTCCATATCCGGTTCTAACTGTTGCTTCTTGACCCTTATACAGGTTTCTCAAGAGACATGTGAGGTGGTCTGGTACTCCCATCTCTTTAAGGACCTGCCATAGTTTGTTGTGATCCACACAGTCAAAGGCTTTAGCATAGTCAATGAAGCAGAAGTAGATGTTTTTCTGGTACTCTCTTGCTTTCTCCATAATCCAGCGAATGTTGGCAGTTTGATCTCTAGTTCCTCTACCTCTTTGAAACCCAGCTTGTAGTTTTGGCAGTTCTCTATCCACGTACCGTTGAAGCCTAGCTTGTAGGATCTTGAGCATGACCTTGCTAGCGTGTGATATGAGTGCAATTGTGCTATAGTTTGAATATTCCTTGACATTGCCCTTCTTTGGGATTGGAATGTATACTGACCTTTTCCAATCCGGTGGCCACTGTTACGTTTTCCAAATTTGCTGGCAGATTGAATGGACAGGCAGCACTTTAAATACCTAGTTTCAAACTATTGAGGGCTTTAATGCTTTTAGTATTTCCAGCAAAACAATTATAAATATGGTTGGGAACTAAATTATTGGGTATAGCAAGCTAGATAGAACAGCTATTTTGTCAAATGCATAGGAAATGCAAAAGACTGCCCTGTCAAGCTAACGGATAAGTATTACTTTCTAAAGAAAACTTGCTATGTTGTTCATATGTTTTCCCTCTAAAGGTCATGTAATATTTTGAAATATAAGCTATATTACAAGTTTCTTTTCACATAAAGCCACCAAGCTCTTGAGAGACCCTAACTGGTTGGCAATTGTGTGAGACAGGATGCTGGACTAGAGGGACCAATGGTCTGATCCACTATGGCTCCTATGCTTCTATAACAAAGTCATTGCAGTTATCTATTTTACACTTGTAATTTGTATACTTGTGTAGATTTGCAGTAGATATTATACACTATGCTATATGTTTGTGGGCCACAGAAGAATACCCTCCCCCGATAAAACATGCCTAATATAAAGAAATACATATCAGTGAGTTATTAAACATATGAAATGGACAGACAGGCTGAGGCAATGAAACAAAATGTCAGAACAAATTGTGACTTTACAGTCTGAGCTTGGTAGCTCACCAGAGGTTCTCCTCAGGACCAATTCATCTTAAATTGTGCACTGGCTTTGAAGTAATACCACAGGACGCCTGTGCCTGTACCAGTAACTCTGATCAAAAACGGTAAATCTTTTTGTCACTGTGTATTGTGTGAAGCAATCAATCTCAGTCCCTCAGGACATGAACTTTATGGGGGGGGGGATATTTTCCCCCTTAGGAAAAAGAGTAGCAAATCGAATTCAAACTGATGTTTTGTCTGGGGTGAAGAAAAGAATTTGGCATGTAAAATACGTCCATTTTGAAAAATGTACTGTATAATACAGTGGCTTGCTAGAAGGAATATTTTCAGTATCATTAATATTTCAGAAGAGCTCTATCTGTTCAAAAGATTAGAAATTGACAATATACTGGTAGCACATATTGGATGCAATGCAATTTATCTCTTTAGACATACTAGATGTTCTTTTATTGATTTAGTAATTTTATTTCTACCTTATTATCAATATGATGCTTTTTTCACCCATTTCATATAGTTTCTTTTAATGTATTATTGACATTAAAAGGTGTCGTGAAAGAATTATAATTCTTTAGTGAATGTTAATGCTGTTTTAAGCAGGACATAGTTTACTGACATTGGAATGAGTTCTTTCTAACTATCTCACCCTTATATATAAAGCTGTAGTGGGCTCCAACGTTCCAAATGCACACCTTTAGTGTTTGGCCGCAAGAACTGTCAGTCAGAAGACGCTGGCTGGGTTGACTGGCTGCTTTGTGCAGTCCCGCCCAGGGTTTCAAGGTCTTTTGCATATGGAAGCTGATTGGACTTCTCTCCATTCCACACCTCAAACTCCCCCCCGCAAGGCAGTTGGAATTGTCAGTTGCATATGGAACCTACTGTATTCTGAGATAAAATATGTCCTCACTCACAACACATCATTTCTACTTCAAAAAAAACAAACCCAATAACACAATCATGCCACATCACAAAGAAGACAGATCACACCACAAGCAGAATACCACAAGGCAAAAAATGATAGGAAAAGGTACCAGCAGTCACCCCATTACTGCCACAGAGAGCGCTTCAGAGGATGGTGTGCAGGTCCCAGGTTCATGTTTTAAAAGCTGCCTGGGGGATTATGGACCATTCACACACTTTCAACCTTAACATACTTCATAGGGTAGTTGTGCGGATCATATGATGATGTCAGCTGCTTTGGTTCCCGTTGCAGGGAAAGACTGCCCTTTCCGTAGACAGAGGCTGTGTGTGGGGGGGGATGTAAACCTGAAGACAGACAGGCAGATAAAGGTAGGCTGATGGTTGCCTGGAAAGGACATAGGGTTGCCAACTCCAGGTTGGAAACTTCCAGGATATTTTAGGGATGAAGCCTGCTGAGAGTGGGGTCTGAGGAGGAGGAAGAGGGGGACCTCAGACAGATACAATGCCATACTCCCCACCCTCCAAACAAGCTGTTGCCAGTCTCCAGGTGACAGCTGGAGAGCTCTTAAAGCTCTGGTGCTAATTCAAAGTGTTGCAATGTATCAACAGAGTAGTGTTTTGGAAAATCTTGAGGAATTGTTTGGTGCATTTACGATGAGGCACC